>NW_020536999.1:86524998-86624065 GCF_003426905.1 Ctenocephalides felis
TGTTAATGTTATGAAATAGTTAACAATTAATCCATGAATTAATTAAATTTTTTTTTGTCATTAATATTTTTCTGTTTCTTTTTTCAGGAAGAGTTGGATATTACAAAATGCAACGACTAATGCTCATGCAGCAGCTATATCACAGTATCTTTTAGAAAAGTGAGTCCTTAAATTATATTCAAATATTAATATGTTGTTAATAATGTACTAATTTTTTATTGTGGTTGTTTCAGAGTAATTCAGCCCGATGCAAATTTTGCTCAGAAACTGCACATTATATATTTGGTTAACGATGTTCTTCATCACTGGTAAGATAATAGAAATATAATAATGGATAGCTGTTATAATATTGAAAAAAAATTCTATAGGTTTAATAGCTATAAATTTAATTAATTAATGATGATGAATTTATTAAAATTCAAAATATTATTTATTTTCAGTGCCAGAAAAAATGCTGAAGAACTAAAGAAATGTTTGGAAAATGTTGTTGTGCCAATGTATTGCAATGCTCATAGCATGGGTAAGTATATTGATATAATTATTAATTAATTTTGCTCATTACATATTTAAATATATATCTATATTTTTTTCCTTTTTAGCTGATATCACAGAAGAGCAGCAAGCAAAATTAGACAAACTGTTACGTCTGTGGGAAGCAAAAGCAAATTACTTTGACAGCACATTAATTGAAAAATTGAAAAAACCAGAACTGTCTCTTCGAGAATATCAGGCTGGGCTTTTGCAGCAGCATGCTGCACAACTTACACCATACACGCAGCACACCAGGCAGGCCTTCCAAGGGTAAGGGATAAATAAAAATTAATTAATTAATCAAGAATTTATTATATATGATAATTACTATATATTATATTTGTCTATTACCTAGTTATCAGCAGCAGCACCAACCATTTGATATATAATAATTAATTAATTAACCCAAAAATTTAATATATATGATAAATTACTATATAATTTATTTATGTCTTCTATCTAGTTATCAGCAGCAGCATCAGTCATTCGTCGGCCATGCAATGCAACAAATCCAGAACATAGACACCCAAATTGTAGATCTCCAACGAGAGCAGCAGCAGCGGGAGCAGCAACAGAGAGAGCAGCTAATGATGCAAAGAGAAAGAGAGCAACGCGAACAGCAAATAATGCGCGACAGAGAACGCGAACAGCTCATGCAGAGAGAGAGAGACCGAGATAGGGAACTTATGCAGAGAGACAGAGACATGCGAGATAGGGATATGAGAGATAGAGATATGAGGGATAGAGATATGAGAGATAGAGACATGAGGGAGCGAGAGATGTTTGCAACGAGAGAGAGAACAGATGGCCAGGGACATGGAGAGAGAGCGGGAGTTGATGATGATGGAACAGGAGAGAGAGATGGAGTACATGCAGCAGCGGCAGATGGATCACATGTCGAGGGATCAGGGTGGTATGATGCATAAGGGAATGATGATGCCGAGGGATCAGAGACCGAATGCCCAGGGAGGAGGGATACAACCGCTTATGCAGTTGAAGGTTGCTAATCCTAATGAACTCAATCCACAAGGTAATAGAAATAGACATATAATTGTAATAGACATATAATTTTATCTGATAGCAGATTATTCTATCTATGCTAGATTTCATATCAAATTAATTCTCCAATTTTTCCTTTCAGCGAACAACCTACCACCACCTCCTCTACAACAGCCTCCGCCTTTAATACCGAACTGTTCTCTCTCCCGCCTCCGCCACTAATACAGAACCAGCCTGGAACTCCTCAGCCTGGACCAAACAAGAACGGACCAATGGTAGCCAGTCCAGCAATCATGCCGCCTGGTATCGGTGGATTGTTGCCTGATTTATCAAAACCACCACCAGGTTTTCCTCTTGTGCCACCGAATATCGGTATGGATATGGCTTTTAATAATATGCATGGTAATAAATGGTTGTGGGATCATTAAAATAAATAGTTAATACTTTATATAGCATGTTGTAATATTTTGTTGTTGTTATTTATATGTGTATAATTGTTGATCTTATTTAGGTCCAGGTATGATGGGACCTATGGACACAATGGAGGACTTGACACCTACAATTCCATACTTTGATTTACCTGCAGGACTGATGGTACCACTGATAAAGGTAAAAACAGTAACAATTGTAAAAATAATAAGATTTTTTTCTTATTGTTTATTTGTTGACTTTGTATACACATTCATTAGTCATATAGATTTTATAAGTCTTTATGCTTATTTGATTGTATATAATTATATATAGATACTATATATTCTTTACTTTGGCAATATTGTTATTAAATTGGTTGGGAGGGAGATTTTTTGCCTTACTATCTCCTTCCATAGTTTTTGCCTACCCTTTTCCCATGTTTTTCACACCATAATGGCGTGCTCAGCATCCGCCCTAGTCGCTCCACCCATAATAAGATTTTAAGATTATCATTGTTTTTCCTTATTCCGACATTTTTAGACTTTTCCATCAATTTGAAGGTACCTTACAAGTAACTAACAATAAATAAAGTACAATAAATAAAGATTTATTTATTCATCAAAGCATGTTATAGATTATCCTTTATCCTTTCAGTTGGAAGACAACGAGTTCAAACCATTGGACCCAGCTGATATCAGACTACCACCTCCAGTCCCTCCGAATGAACGATTACTGCAAGCTGTTGAAGCCTTCTACATGCCTTACAGTCATGATTGTCCGAGAGACAGGTGAGTCTCAATTGTAGTTAGTTAATTTGATGAACAACCCTTTGCACTCGTACATCGTCTTGATAGAAATCACTTTATATTTGCTGATTTCGTGCTTTGGATATTAATGATTTTTTATAAATTTAGAATGGCAAAGAATTGGAAATTGAAAACAATTGATTTGGCAGTAATAATTTATTTATTTATTTATTTATTCATTTATTCAACATCCACAATTTGATACCATCATCGCTGGTGAATTTTTTACCAATCAAGGAGTTTTGTAAAGATTAAAACTAAAAGCAATCAAACCATTCGGACTGCATGGTGGATGTGGTAAAATATCCCAACCAGCTCCAATAACTTTGCTTGAGTGGTCAAAGATGTGTGACCATGCGTTGTCAATGTTGAAATATAGATGTAATACAACAACTTTTCAATGTAGACATAGAAATAATCAGGAAACTTCATTGTAATTCTACCAAACTGATAACAAAATCGTCTTCGGATTTCTATCAGCTTTTTGTGTTGTTTGAGCCGGTTCACCTGATGCACCATCATAATTAATCAGGATTTTTTTTTGTAATTCTACCAAACAGCTAACAAAACCGTCTTCTGATGTCTATCAGCTTTTAGTGTTGTTTGAGTTGGTTTATCTGGTTTACCATCAGAAATAATCAGGAATTTTTTTTGTAATTCTACCAAACTCATAACAAAATCGTCTTCTGGTATCTATCAGCTTTTAGTGTTGTTTGAGCTGGTTTACCTGGTTTACCATCAGAATTAATCAGGAAATTTTATTGTAATTCTACCAAACTGATATGAAAATTGTCTTCTGATTTCTATCTGCTTTTAGTGTTGTTTGAGCTGGTTCACCTGGTTTACCATCAGAATTAATCAGAAAATTTTATTGTAATTTTACCAAACTGATAACAAAATTGTCTTCTGATGTCTATCAGTTTTTTGTGTAGTTTGAGCTGGTTCACCATCAGAATTAATAAGAAAATTTTCTTGTAATTCTACCAAACGGATAACAAAATCGCCTTCTGATGTCTCTCAGTTTTTGGTGTTGTTTCAGCTGGTACACCTGGTTTACCAGGTGAATCGCCAGTTAAACGCAGAGGATTTTCATTATGTTTCTTTACAAAATAGCGTTAATTGCGTTTCTTGCAGTTTGCGAGAAACTCATTCATCATAGCCAAATCATTTTAGATGATACATGAAGCTTCTCTCCGATCTCACGTTGTTATACTGTGACTTGTTAGGTCATCATGAACTTCAACCAGATTATTAGGGCGTTTTTAGTCTTTAAGTCAAATTTGAAAATCACCAGAACGAAATTTGGTAATCCAATTTTGACACTGCCATTCTTCTAAGGTTTCGATCATGCCACATACCAAAATGGACTCGCGATGATTAGTTTTGTCCGACGATCAGCTAAGTCGCTTCTTTATAATTAGTAATAATTAGAACAAAAGTGCAAAATTTTTTGTCTACGTTTTTGCAAAATATCGTCAACCGATTTTGAATATTTAAAATCCATTCGAAAGATATTATATTTGCTGGTTAGTTTTTGGTAAAGATCGGTCGAGACGTTGCTTCCTAGTTAAATGTTAAAAAAAAAGAGTCCGCGTAGGAAAAGGATCACACGCGATTGAAGTAAAACTTATTTGCTACTGTACAAAGTAGCAATGTTAAGTTAAGTAAAAATAAAAACATCATATAATAATTTTGAATAATGTTTATTAGTAATATGGTAACAGTCATATATAAATAAAGATAAAGATAATTTTCAATGTTTATTGATTAGACAGAAAACTAGCGAGGCGCATGGCATCGTGCCAGGTAAATTGCTGGAACTTCCTTTACCATTTTTTTTTTTTTAAAGATTAACATTTCTGAAAAAAAATTACTCTGAAAAAATTAGATTTTTGAGAAACTATAAATTTTTTACAAAAAATTACTTTTTTTTTAAAAAAAAAAAGACTTTTTGAAGAAAAATTTATTTTGAAATATTTTGGAAATTCTGAACTTTTTTCAAAGCTATCGTACTGCTCTAACTGCATAGAGACGAAATATCGAAGCGCGTAAGCAACGCGTCGACGTCTAACGGATGAACATTGGTACGGAACACATAGGAATATAAACAAAATTTATACTTATTGTTAAAATCTCTATAAAAATTCTATAAGAATTCACTTCATTATAGACTACTTGATGGATTCTAGTAGATTCACTACTTTAGTACAAACTATTTTCAGAATACTCACGATTTTATAAAAACTTTTTTTTCATTTTTTTTAAAAATCGAAATTATTTTCATTATATCTCAAAAAGAATAAAAGATACGTATAAAAGCTTATAGATAAAAATCAAAGGAATCTTTCTGGCTTATTATTGTTTTTTATTATTTTTCTTCACACAAAAATTGACAGAGTTATGAATGTTGAAGACTGCGCGACCGCGCAAATTGGAAAAAAAAGTTTTTATAAAATCGTGAGTTTTCTGAAAATAGTTTGTACTAAAGTAGTGAATCTACTAGAATCCATCAAGATGTCTATAATGAAGTGAATTCTAGATGGAATGTGAATTACTTTCATTCTGGTGGAAATGGCGCTCATTAAACCATATGATTTAAAAGAAAAAAACTTCGTATATGCCTTCTTATTTGCATAATAGCTCACTCATTTTACACGCAAAAAACTTGTAACAGCACTCATTTTAAAGCTTATGTTGAGCACTATAAAACTCAATTTCACCGAAATGCATAAAATGTAAAACCTCGACACTAGATTGCTTTAAATACAACAATTAAATCTTGAACGAAATAAAAAACGATTTTGCTCTTTCAATTCTTGCTTAGTATTTTTCCTAGAACACTTTATGTAATACCGATTTATTAGGATTTTTATTGACATTATTTTGTTCATTACATGAATTTCGTTAAAATGTATAATTTAGGAGATATTTGCAAAAAGACGAAGAAAAACGCCAAAAATATATGAATCTTTAGTGGACAGTAACTTGAAAAGTATTAGTTTTTTTGATAAACTATAGAAGACATTTTTTTATTATAATTAGCTCTTCTATCGATTTCCGACGTTATTTTAAAAAAATGTAATTACACAATTGAGAAGGGGGGTCATCCCCCCGGGGGGTGATGGCGCAACCCGAATTGTTTTCACTTTTGAATTTGGGGGTAAGATGAACCTAATTCCAAAATTTCATGAAATTCGGAGCACAGTAAAAAAATTCAGACCTAAAACGCTCCGTTTACTGCACTATTAAGGCAAATGCATATTCCACCTGTATATTTCTTATATTGTAATACATAAATTATATAAAATATAAAATATATCTGAAGGAAATTTGTAGATCTGTATATTATATTTACAAAATGTGTCGTCCTTATTTTTTATTTTTATTATTTCCAGCGAGGGTTGGGAAAAACTAGCACTTTACGAGTACTACAAAGCCAAGAACTCGGCACGTAAAGACAAGACCACGATGGTCACCAACGAATCAAACAACGAACAACCAAATCCATTACAAGATAAAGGATCTACAAACACTGCCTCGACTAACAATAATGTAAATGAAAGAGTACGAAGTGGATCCATCAGTCCTATCCTGAGAGAATTTGCTGAAGATCAAGTTGTACCAAAGAAACGATACTGGTAAATGATAGATAGTATTTTATTTCTTTTCTTGCAACTCATAAACTTGTTTTATACTTTAGTTCGAAGTCTCCATCCAGATCACGGTCGAAATCCAAATCTCGATCAAGATCTCGCTCTCCAAGTCTGTCACCTCCTAGAGCACTCAACACTTCAAATAACAAATTTAGGAACAATCGGGACAGTTCCAGCAGTAGAGGTAGAGACAGGGATAGGGACAGGGACAGCAGGGACAGAAGAGGAAGGTATGGTCCGAGACATGATAGTCCTCGAAGGGATGATAGAGAGATCACACCACCCAGCTTTGGCTTGTGAGTAGACAATTTATTGTCAAGTGCATGTTTATGTTTAAATAATTGGTTTTGTTGTTTTTAGTTTTTTAATGTAGATGTAAATCGTCGTACACAAGTCGATGGATGTCTACGGAGATGTCAAGGAAAATTTTATTGAAATAATTGCATGTGTAAAATTATATAAAAAATGTTCCTAGTCATTTTATCATAATTATAAAATTTATTTATTTACTGCATGTTATTTCAAATTCATTTTTAATATCATACTATTTTGTTTGTTATCATCTCTCTTGAATTGCTCTTAAATTGTTCAATTTTTTTACCTAAAGGGTATGGGCGTGTTTCTATACAGAATTGGCCCCACCCTGGTATTTAAATGATTTTGATGCCATTTTATAGATATTTTCGAGAAAATTCGAAATACCAAATTTCAAATCCGTAGCTCATCATTTGGCCGAGATATCAGTGAAAACATGTGAAAGTGGCCCCTTTTTTCAAACTCACTTTTTGTCGGAAATATGAGAGATATCGAAAAACGTCATTAATTAAACGTTAACGTCATTCTATTTGTACTGATCTTGTCTATGTTGTTCATAACAAATAATATGAAAAAATTATTTGTTAGTGCGTGAAAAGGTGAAAATGATTTTTCATTTTCCATTTTCTACCAGTGCGGCTCTTTAGACTACTTTTATATTAGCATCATTCGAAAGCCTGTACATTTTTCTTCTGTTATTAAAAAAATTATTTAAATGTAAGTGAAACTTTGGGTGAAAATTTGGAAAAACTTAAGCTAGTACACGCGCTGCCGGTACAAGAACGCCCATATAAAGTCGCTTTGCAAGAGCGACGAGCAAATTTTAATAGAAATATTTATTAAAAACCAAAATTTATTTATATCTTGTATATAAGTATATTTATTAGTCATAATAAAAAATCCAACGTGCCGGATAAAACAATAATTATTATTATTGATTATTTTCATTCGCCGTATAAGCTTCTGACTAATATATTTCAATGTATGAAATTGAATAGCTATGAAATGTATTCTGACATATATTTTTATCGATTTTTTATTTAATGATAACTATATAAAATATAATAACATTGCAAAAAATCAAAAAAGGTAATGAATTAAAATTAAAATACTTTTTATTGCCGACGTAAATATATGAAAAATATTGAAATCTTAAGTTTTTCATACATTAAAATATATTAGTCACATGCTTATACGGCGAATGAAAATAATCAATAATAATAATTATTGTTTTATTCGCCGCGTTGGATTTTATATATACTTATATACAAGATATAAAATGAATATCTTGAATATACTTATATACAAGATATAAATAAATTTTGGTTTTTAATAAATATTTCCATACTTATATACAGAATTTGCCGACACGCGCGATAACGACGAGCCTTATGCTTGCTCGTCGCCCTTGCAAAGCGACTTTATATGGGATGTTCTTGTACCGGCAGCGCGTGTGCTAGCTTAAGTTTTTCCAACTTTTCACTCAAAGTTCCACTTACATTTAAATGAATTTTTCCACAACAGAAGAAAAATGTACAGGCTTTCGAATTATGCTAATATAAAAATAGTCCAAAGATCCGCACAGGTAGAAAATGGAAAATGAAAAATTATTTTCACCTTTTCACGCACTAACAAATAATTTTTTCACATTATTTGTTATGAACAACATAGACAAGATCAGTATAAATAGAATGACGTTAACATTTTTTCGATATCTCTCATATTTCCGACAAAAAGTGAGTTTGAAAAAAGGGGCCACTTTCACATGTTTTCACTGATATCTCAGCCAAATGATGAGCTGCGGATTTGAAATTTGGTATTTCGAATTTTCTCGAAAATACCTATAAAATGGCATCAAAATCATTTAAATACCAGGGTGGGGCCAATTCTGTATGGAAACACGCCCAGACCCATTTTTACAAAATTTTCAAATTTCACTTCATTCCAGTACCTTTTTTCGATCATTTTTACCATTAGATAGAATCACAAGAAGAATGTAACAAGACCATATTGATCGAATACAAAATTAAATAGAAAATAATTAAGTGGACCGAAAATTAGAATTAGTAATGGTAATGGGTGCAGTACAATAATTATTGAATCTTATCATGTTTGTTAATTTTAGAAACATGTTTGCAAAGTCCACAACCGAGCAAATCGATGAATCCAACAAGGGACACCAAATGCTGAAGCGTATGGGATGGGGAGGCACTGGATTAGGTAATAATAATAAATAATAATAGTAATGAAGAAGGTATTTATTATTTAGTAATGTTTAAATCACTAATGTATTTAATTATGTTTTTACTTTGAGATCATTTTTTATACAAAAACCTTATTTAGTTTAAGGCTTACTAGCCTTCCCAGTAAACACCTGATATCCACATAGATTCCACATGCATGTCACATCGCTGACGGCAAGCTAGTGGTTTTCAGGTTGCTACCGCCGCTCAAATCACACGGTGTTTACTGGGTTATAATTGATAATATTCCAGTCATTTAAGCTTAAATTAGGTAAGAATCTCGGAATTCGAGATACCCAGCTCTAAGTCTGTAAATACTTGTATATTGACATTTATATGTTGTCTTAAAACCTACATATGGTACATACACCCTACCATATGTAGGTTTTGAGACAACTTTTAAATGCCAATATACAAGTATTTACAGACTTACAGTTGGGTATCTCGAATTTCGAGGTAAACTTACTATGACTGGACTATTAATTATTACCCTACTATATGTAGGTTTTGAGACAACTTTAAGGGTGTCGATATACAAGTATTGTATCTCAAAGTCCGAGGTGAACTTACTATAATGACTGAACTATTAATTATTAACCTACTATATGTAGGCTTTGAGACAACTTTAAGGGTGTCGATATACAAGTATTGTATCTCAAATTCCGAGGTGAACTTACTATAATGACTGGACTATTAATTATTACCCTACCATATGTAGGTTTTGAGACAACTTTTAAATGTCAATATACAAGTATTTATAGACTTACAGTTGGGTATCTCGAATTTCGAGGTGAACTTACTATAATGGCTGGACTATATATTATTCTTTTTTTTTATTCTTATCCAATTATAATTGATATTAAAATGTGTTTGAATAATTTAATAGGTACTTCTGGACAAGGTATTGAAGCACCCATTTCAGGAGGACAAGTACGAGACAGGTAATTATTTTTTGATTAGATTTTATATTGAATACATTCTTTGTGCATTTTATTATCTATATCAGGGTTTCTTAAACTTGTGTCTTTCGCGATTTCATTTATGATTGCAAGTTTTTGACGACTCCACATATATAAAAAAATAAACTATTGGTGCATGGCATCATACCTTAAGACAAATTGCTGGAACTTTTCGTACCAAAAATTAATTTTTAAAAAACATTCAATTTTTTCGACGACTCCACATTCATAAAAAAAATAAAATAGTAGTGCATGGCATCCTACCTTAAGACAAATTGTTGGAACTTCCCGTACTAAACATTACAATTTTTAAAGAAGTTTCAATTTTTTCTTAGAACTTTGAAAAAAAATCAATATTTGGGATTTTTAAAATTTTTGAAACAAACTTGATCTTTCTGATTTTTTTATTTTTTTTTATTTGAAATATTTTGGAAATTTTGAACTGTTTTTCAAAGCATTCGCAATTAGTTAGCTGCATAGAAACGAAATATAGAAGCGCGTGGGCGCCGCATCACAGTTTAACAGATGGACATTGGTACTGAACCGATAGAAAAGTAAACAAACTTTGTTCTTATTTTTGTCATAATTTGATGTGCATTGTCTAATGATCATTTTTGACCGCCAAATTTTTTGTTACATTTTTTTTATTGAATCTCCGAAACCGCTAGACCTGCCTCCCCAAAAATCTCATCAGTTCTTCATCTCGTCAATACAAATAAAATGTTTTTCAATTATACAAATCGGACGCTCCGTTCTCTCAAAAAATCATTTACCATTTTTGGCACGTTTTGCTTCGTATCTTCGAAACGGCTCGACCTGCCTTTGCCAAAAACTAATCAGCACGTTTTCTTATCAATATGAATTGAATGTTTTTTAAATTATTCAAATCGGTTGACCCGTGTTCGCAAAATCATCGACGAAAATTTGTATCCGCACACACACACACATACATCCATTTTTCTAAGCTATGCCAAAACATTCAGAAACCTTTGAAACGTAAAGATATATAAAAAAAAGAGTGCGCTTAAAACTTATTTGCTACTGTACAAGATGGCATTTAAGTTAAAAACAAATACATCATTTAACAGTTTTGAATAATGTTTATTAGTAATATGGTAACACTCGTGATGCATACATTTATTAGTGTCAACCATTATACACATTTATATAATGATAGATCATAACTTATATATTCATAATAGCATTAAAAAGTTTGTCATTGTAATTAGCATTTAGAAATGAACCTTTATTAGAGAATTAAAGTTATTGCTGATTAATAAATTCTATAATATTCGTTCGCACAGTGGATTATGTTAAACAACGTCGAAAGAAATATTGTGTTCACAATTTCACTCATCATGTAATAATTGTATTTGAAGAACTTCATGTATTTTAAAATTAACATACATTCATTGACAGCTTGTATTTTTTTTACTTTTTCGCTGGCGATATAATCTCATTCTTTGAACAGCTGTGATATCTGTTTTGCCTAAAAAATGTTTTCAATTTCAATAACTTCAAACATTTATAGAAACTACAAATAATATAGAAATTATTTCAATAAATTTATGTTTCATACACGGCGCAAATGCTGCATTTATTTTATTATATTCTTAATAATTATTTACGGGGGACAGGGTAAAATATTGTTCTGATTCAGGCATTTTTCATTAAATCAAGATTTGTACTACGATATGACTTTAAAATGTTTATTTATCTATGCCGATTTCCTTGTTGATATTGGTACGCATACAACGACTGATCTCTATTCACATAGGCGACGACTAATCACAATCGACCCGTAGAGAAATGTTATCATTGAGAGTGTATGACGAATATTTGGCACTCGACACTTATCTTATCTTATCTGCCGTAACACACTTCCCTTGCATTTGTTCGGATTTACCTAAAGAAGATTTACTTCAAAAAAATATTTCCGATTTTTTTGTGATTACAATAACTTAAGGTACGGAAAGTTAATTAATATTTTTAGATGATTTATTTATTTGGTAACAAAATACATATAGAGATACATATGAAAATATGTAGTTTTAGAATTTGTTGTAAAACATACAAAAACTTAGAAGTGATGTTATAAAACATACAAAAACTTAGACGTGATGTTATAAAATTATCCAGAAATTGTCCAGAATTTTTCTACGCGACCCCAAAGTTTAAGAAGCTCTGATCTATATCATTCAACGATAACTGAATGTATATACATATACAGTTTCAACATAATTTGTTAACTATCATATTTTAAAGTCGTTCAGAGAAGATTTCCATTCGCCTGACAATATTTGCAATTTAATTTCTATAAGAAGTTGTATTATTTTTGTTATATTTTGTTGTATTATGTTTGTTATAGTTAATAATTTGTTTTTATAAAATTATGTTATATTTATTTCACTTCATTTTTCTTTCAGGCAAGATTTATACAAGGGTGTCGGTGTAAACCTGAACGATCCTTATGAAAACTTCAGAAAGCACAAAGGAGCCGCTTTTATAACAAGAATGAAAGCTAGAGCCGAAGAAAGATCATAAAAATTTACAGATATGACAATATTAAATATATCAAATATTATGGAACTTGATTTTTGTTTAATAAAAAAAAATAGTAATATTGATTGCTGTTATACTTTTAAAAATATTATATATTTTATATATAATATATATCATATATTTTATATATAATTTATATTATATATTTTATACATGATATATATTATATATTTTATATATAATGTATATTATATATTTTATATATAATATATATTATATATTTTATATATAATATATATTATACTAGCTGACCCGGCAAACGTTGTTTTGCTAAGTAAGTTATTTTATAAATAATTTCTAGAGTATCTAAAAAATTAATACTTTTTGTGTAAGGATGTGTTGTTTGAATTGCTATATACAATGAGGTATTATAGAAACAATAAACCCCATTAGTTTGTATATATTTTATTAATACAACCAAACTGAAAGTTTTATACACTTTCTATAGAAAACATGGCATAATTCAATCCAAGTCTTTGTTGGTCTTTCGACTTATATAGTCATTACAAATTCCATTTAATCGATTAATGAATGCGTTTCAAATTTTTTGAATTTTTTTTTGAATTCTGGATTTTGTGTATAATTGTAAATAATACTATTGAGCTTATACAAATTTCTCAAATTTCTGCGAGGAGAGATACAAAATGATTTAGGTATCTCTTTTTTGACCTGCTTTTTGAAAAGTTTCTAGTAATATTCGATGAATAAAAGTAAATTTAATAAAAAGTATATATGTAGAACAGGGCAAGGCACAAAGGTCCAATTTGACTTTAAGCAAATATAAATTTTATTATGAAAATCAAACCAATTACATCACAACAAATGACACATTTCAAATGAACAATTATCTGACTACGTTCAGTAAAACTAACAGCTACTTCATCATTGTAAAAACGTGCTTTTTTGCTGTCTTTAAAAAAAAATGTATCTAGACCTTTTTACCCTATAACGGGGTAACTTGGAACGGCCAGATGGCAAGCAGGTCTAATGTCATATTTTAATTTCAAAGGTATTTTACAAAATAATTACATTTTCAACTAATTGCTAGAAAACTACCAATGGAAGAAAATACTTTTACTATGGATTTTCAAAGATTACCATTTATCTCCCAATACCAAAGTCATAAGAATCAAGGTTATAGCTGATTATACATATTTTTCCCTTTACATTCAAATACTGCTGTTAAACAATGCTTAGCTTTACTGGTTTTTGACACTTCGGTCGTGGATCTTCATATATTACTATCCATTCTTGAATAAATTCAGAAAATTATAACTGGAAATAAGCTATTCGACAAAATGTTCCTTTGATCAATTCCAAATTTAGGTTCTAAATCTGAATAATCTAGAAAAGGTTTTATAAATACCAATGAGTACATAATTATACAAATAAGTTCTTTCAGAGCATTGTGTTTGAGAAAAATATGATTTGTCAACCATACTGAGTTATACATAGTTCGCTTCACTGTTTATACGAATGGGCAATGGCACTATCATTATATTATAATTGTTAATTATTTATTTAAAATAAATAATTTTATTATTAATTCCTTACAAATATTGAATTGTCATCCATGCGTGATTACATAGCTGTCATTTGCTTATTGTTATTCCAAGTCGAACAGGATAAAAGGTATCCTATGTCCTTCTCCTGGCTCTGAACCAACTTTTACCAACTTTACCAAAGCCAATTTTCAGTTAAATCGGTTCAGCCTTCTTGAGTTATAAGTTCTGACGATATAACTCCAGAATGCACAAACCGAATTCGACAATTTTGCATTCGCTGGAAAGGTTTGGGGCTCCGTGAGGTTTATAGCTGGGTTATAATATATGAGAACCAAAAACTAATATTCTATCACTATAGTTTACTTAAGGTAGTCGATTACTTCAATTAGACCTTTTTATTGTCGAATCAAAGCACATTTGCTGATAATATATATATGCCAATTAGTTGTAAACACCTGAAACATTTTATAAGATATGTATAAAGAAATTACAAATTAACAACAATTAATGTATAACTATTTACATTTTTATTACAAATTTTGAGGTTATGTCAAGAAACTATATTTCAGAATATTTTTTTATTAATTTGTTGATGATTATACTTATTGCTGATATATAATATAAACACCTCAAATACTCTATTTAAATACGTATAAACAAATATACATAAATACCTAACTACATAAATAATTACATTCTCATTTTCAAGATATAAATTTCCCCATCGTCCATCTGGAATCGCTTGCTATTATTAAGAATTAATTTACTTGCCACTTCGTAATAATTTTCCGTGGTGATTAAAAAATTTATATTATTCACGTAATAATTTTCCAAAAGTAGTGATTAAAAAAAGCATATTAATATATTTGTATCAAAACAGAAACACCGAATGACAGTTGACAATTGAAAGTAAATGTCATGGATAAAATCATTAATAGAATCATAGATTCAATAAACTAAATGGATAGTTTAAAAATAATTAATTTTGAATTAGAATGAAATAAAGGGATAAAAAGTATACTATGTCCTTCTCCTGGCTCTAAACTACCTCCCTGCCAATTTTCATCTAAATCGGTCCAGCCGTTCGTGAGTTATAAGTGGTAGCACATAAGGCGTTCCTCTTTTATATATATAGATATAATATACATTATATATTTTATTTATAATATATATTATATATAAAATATATAATATATATTATATATTTTATATATAATATATGTTATATATTTTATATATACAGTAGAATCCGCTTAGTATGACATTCAAGGGACGGCGAAAAATCGTCATATTAAGCGGTCGTCATACTAAGCGTACTGAAAAAAAAAAAAACAATTTTTGGCAAATATGTTATTAATTTCAGTAATTTAATACAAAAATTAAGGTAAAAAATGACACATACTAACAAATTGACAAATTTAATTAAAAATATGACATAACAATGCATTTTTTAATGTAAAAAATCTGTAATTTTTGTTTGAGTTTTAATTACTGGGTAAAAATAGTAAAAAATATAGAACTTTACTAATTCAGTAAATTATAGCAGATGTTATCGCTTCCAAATTTTGAACACCAAGAATGAGCCTACTTATTTTTTGCACGAGGTCGTCCATGCCGGAAGTTGCCAAAGTTTCCATAGCGCGAATCTCGTGCAACATAGAGACCTGTGGGTATGTGGGTAGGTATGTAGCGACCTGACACACAAGGGTAGTTCACAGTGGTAGTGGTGCCATACCATAACAATGTGCAATGAAAAACATAAACTCTATGTTATCGGAGGTGTAAAATCATGTCGGTCATTATACTTGGACCAAATTTTTTTTCAAAAATGGGTCATTATAAGCGAAATGTCAATGTAAGCGAGGTCAACATATCCGACTAGACAGCTGTTTTTTTAAGAAATTTTATATGGAAACCAAACTGCCTTTAAAATTACGTCATAATAAGCGGTTGTCAATATATCCGGCGTCATACTAATCGGATTCTACTGTAATATATATTATTTATTTTTACATTTTTGAATTTTGCGCTCTTGGTTGTTCAAGCCGCCATCTTAAACAGTTGCTTCAAGTTGACAGTTGTGTAAAAACACGGTTTAACGATGTAATTAAGAAATACGTAATTATATACTAAAAAACTAATTAATTTTAACTTATTTGTGCAATTAATTAATCCTAATGTGCTTAGATTAATGAAGTGCGTATAAAATCCTAAACAAAATAAAAATATGACGAATAATTAAGAGTTCTAGTGCAAAAGCGTTCATGTTTGACAGTTCGACTTTGAGTATTTTGACTAAAACACATGTGCTTCCAAAATACACAATTATATATTTAATTTGTTAATAAATCAGCCCTAAATCATCTAATTTATGAGATTAATTAACTATTGAGTGATTAGACTAATTGGATTTATAAAATTATGCACCAGTTACAAAGTAAAATGTCGAAATCCTCATGTAGTACTTTCCAATATTTCAGTAATATATTTAACAACTAATTTTGTTTTTACAGGTTCTACGATACTTTAATATTCATAAGCCATATATTATTTACAAATTCATGTTGTGCATCCTTCATATATAAAACTAGCTGACCCGGTAAACGTTTTGCTGAGTAAGGTATTTTGTAAACAATTTCTAGAGAATCAAAAAATTAATACTTTAAGTGTATAACGATATGTTGCTTGAATGCTATATACAATGAGGTATTATAAAAACAATAAACCCCATTAGTTTGTCTATATTTTGTTAATACAATCAAACTGGAAGTTTTATACACTTTCTATAAAAAACATGGCATAATCCAATCCAAGTCTTTTTTGGTCTTTTGACTTATTGATTACGTTTCAAGTTTTCAGATTCTTTTTGGATTCTGGATTTTGTGTATAATTGTAAATAATACTACTGATTAGCTTATAAAAAAATTCAAATTTCTGTGAGGAGAGATAGAAAATGAATTAAGTATTTCTTCTTTGACCTGCTTTTTGAAAAGTTTCAAGTAACATTAGATGCATTAAAGTAAATTTAATAAAAAGTATATATGTAGATCAGGACGAGGGACAAATGTCTAATTTGACTTTGAGCAAATATTAATTATATTATGAAAACCAAACCAATTATATCACAACAAATAACACACTTTGAACGAACAATTATCTGACTACGTTCAGTAAAACTGTCAGCTACTTCATCATTGTAGAAATGTGATCTTTTTGCTGTCTTTCAAAATTTTGTTATTTAAACCTTTTTATTCTATAGGCGGAGTAACTTGGAACGGCCAGGTGGCATACACATTTAATGTCTTATTTTAATTTCAAAGGTATTTTACAAAATAATTTCATTTTTAACTAATGCTAAATAATTATCAACGGAAGAAAATACTTTTATTATGGATTTTCAAGGATTGCCGTTTATCTCCCGATAGCAAAGTCATAAGAATCAAGGTTGCAGCTGGTTATACATATTTTTCCCTCTACTTTCAAATATTATTGTTGAACAATGCTTAACTTTACTGATTTTTGACACATCGGTGGTGGACCTTTTAAACCCCGGACCCTTCATATATGTATTACTATTTATTCTTCGATAAATTCTGGGAAATTATAACTGGGAATATGTTATTTGACAAAATGTCCCTTTGATCGATACCAAATTTAGGTTCTGAATTTTGTTAACATAAATAAAAAATAATATAACTTAGAAATGAGATCTTTCAGAGCACTTTGATAAAAATATGATTTGCAAAAAGAGAGTGCTATAACGCCAAAAAGTGCATTTTCATATTGACATTTCAAAAAAGTTGATATTTTGAGTTTCTAGTAAAACTTGCGGGCCGTTTAATAACGTTTTTGGATATAAATAAAACTACAAACAAAACTACTTACTACAATTAAATAATATTTATCTAAAACATCCTATTAAATGTAATTGAACATAATCTGTCAAAAACATTTGACATTTGACGTATGAGCCGCCGTCCATTGTTTTATTTAAATTATGCTTCTACAAAAATTTTCAAATTGCAAATGTAAAGTTTCTAAGCTGTTTTGAAATAATATCTCACCTACTAATTAGCACAAATTTTTCAAGACTAAGACTGGCCAAATATATACAGCCATTTTAAAGTTTTACCATACCTAACATTTAGTCGAGCTCTATTTTTATATATAAGAAGATATGTATATTTTACTTGTTTGTATTCTGTACTATTGTGAGGATTTCCACAAACAATATGAATCTAAAGATTTTTTCATTGGGGCTCTTCATAAATGTTACATTGATGTCTCGAGTTATTGTTCAGCATGTGTTTTATGATAAATGCCAAAGACTTTTCTGACAAAGTGTTGTCGAAAGACTTTTGCTCGGACAGTTATGAATTTATTTTAGCAAAAGTGTTGTAGAGATGTGTGATTTTAAAGTGTATTGCAAGTTAAAAGGTGTTTTTATGGACGAAGCTGATGATATTCATAAGTAAGTTTCATCCTATTTAGATATATAGCTTTCTAATGAAGATTTTTGTTTTGATTGCAAACGTGTCTTCTATTTGATGATGATTTCAAAATCATACCATTTACTATGGAATTGTTTTTAGGTTTTATTAATTTACACAAATAAGCAAGAAATAGATAATGCAATGAATGGAAAATACATTTTTACTTTCAAGATCATTGTTGTCAAAATTATATTATCTATAGAATGATCTATATATATTATCGATATTATTATAGATAATATATTATCTATAGAATGAAATTCATAAAACAAAAGTTTATTTTTGTTTATGTTTATCTATGATTCTTCTATAAGATAAATAAACATCTAGATATCAAAATTATCAAGTAAATAAAATTCCAAATTGTAAAGATTTTAAATATTAGTTGATTTTCTTCTACAGTTGATTATTTGTTATTTTTAATAAATACACAACATTATTCTTCATACATTTGATTATCCGGATATTTCGATTATCCGAATGACTATTGACAACAATTAGTCTGGTCAATCGAGGTTTCAAGATTGATATCTTTTGAGTAGTGAGTAAAATAAAAATCAAGCCAGAAAAATTATTCTCGAATGACTATTTTATGTAGTGATCCATAGTTTATTAAATGTTTAATATTATTAGTTTTTATTTAGTGTTATGTATTTGTAATTTATGTTAAAAGTTATGTATATATTCTTAAAGCTGTCTATGAACTCTTAAATACTCTAATTTTCTCATATATATTATTTTCCCAGTAAACCACAAACAATCAATTAAGTTAAAATAACGTAACACATATGAAACATCGCTACGTATTTGGTGGTTACGTTAATAAAACGTAAATGTTAGGTACAGTTGTAACCTTTGATCAGTCTCAACGTAGATTATTTGTTTTTGTTCATTACGTAACAGTTACTAAACATTTGATTATAATTTGTACACTTTGAAAGGAAATTATATTATATTATTATAAATAAATTAAATAAATAAATATATAAAAATAAATAAATAAATAAATAACTAAATAAATAAATGTATAAATAAATATATAAATAAATAAATAAATGGATACATGAATACATAAATTATTAATTGGATAAATAAATGAATACATAAATAAATAATTAAAGAATATATAAATAAATAAATAAATAAAATTATATATAAATTGATTAATAATAATTTGTAGGATTTCTGCTCGATTTTTGTTTCGAAAACAGTCAATTACAATATATTTGTAATAAAAATACATACAATATTTATATTGATATAATTGTTTAGTGATTTTTTCTGGAATTATTCCAAAATTGCACATTATAATTAATATATTATAGGAAATAGAAACGTCTGTGTGCCTCCTAGGTTACGTAACCGCTATGTTTGACGTAACATCTGTTACGTTATATTAACGTTTTAATTACGTTTTGTGGTTTACTGGGTAGATTATTATTTCAAATTTCTGCTGCTATAACAATTTTATTTATATCATTATTAATTTATTTATATCATATATTATTTGATAATATAATATTAATGAATATTTATATATATATATATATATATATATATATGTATATATATAGTCAATAATATTATATTATCAAATAATATTCCTTTCTGAAGATGACTATTTTTTGTATCTTTTTTTACCTAAAAAGGAATATATTGACAATATTTCCATTAATAAAAAAAACATTGCTGTATAATTTTTTTTATAACTTTTCAATAATTTTCAACAACACTTATATGTATAATATAAAACCTTGCTAATTTGCAATCAATTTCTTGTCCACACTTTTCAAGTACAAAATTAAAAAACTTGCACAGATCATCAAAACGATAAACTTTTGGAGAGTTTGAAGACATGAAATCTAAATAATAAAACCTAAAAGAAAATTATATTTAATATATTACAATTATCATTAAATTTTAATATTATTATATTGTTGGTTTTACCTTTTATCCCTCTGCATCATGACAAATTTCAATATTTTTGACCAGAAAACACCAGTATCGTTTTTGTGAAAGAATTTTTCGAAAGCACTTGGTAAACATTCAGCTGTGAAGTATCCTTGCTGGTGTCTTCGATTTATGACAACATCGTAAGTGTTGGATTGGATTCTGTAAATTAAATAAACATACTATATTTCATTAGTAATACTACACTGAATAAGTTTGCTAAAAAAAGCTCTAAGATGCATTTAAAAGTTTATAATTTCCAAATGTGAGATCTTTTTATCCTAAATTAGTTTAATTGGTGTATAAATGGATATTAATATTAGAATATAAGTACTTGCAACTCTTCAGATTCCCATAATCTTGAGAATTAAGCCCGTCTGCATCAAAAAATTGGGCCCATTCTGTATAAAGCTTAACACCAGAAATCATGACTTTGTTCAAAGCTGTTTCGTTCCAACGACACAAACTTTTGTTCAGTGCTAAAATACAAAAATTATTCATTATCAACTTGTATTATTATAAATACAGCTAAGTATTTAATTTATCTTCATAAGTCCTTTATCATCTTACCCATTACTGAGGCAGATATGCCCAAAGGCACCAAATGGCAATCATCTATATCGTAAACAGAACTGGTGTTCAGAACTTCATAGTCCTTTGAAATATTAAAAACAAATCCAAAATGTCTTGTAGAAACATTAAATCTAGTTCTTGGTTTATCTTTAGATTTTGGACGAATGGAATCAATGTATCTTTTAAGTTGATTTGTAACAGCGCCATCTTGATTGGGCGTAGAAAGTGCTTCCACTTTGTGAAACTAGAATGGAAAATGAAATATTTGAAGTTAAATAAACTAAAAATTCACACCTGTGATGTATAAGGATTAAAAATATGTATTCGTAAGATTTAAACTTGATTGTCTACTAATGTGCTTAAATTTTTATATTTAAATTATTATCATATGTGTTTTTAAACCAGATGCATCAGAAAACATTTATTATTACAAAATGTACAAGGAAATGGTCCTTCAACAGAGTCTACACAAAAAAGAATTTTTAATTCAGTCAACTTTTTATGTTCATCCCACTTCTACTTTTATTTTCATCTATAGTTTATCCATTTTCTTAAAAATGATTTCATTTCAAACTATATATATATACAGTTACAAAGTCATCATTAATTTCATGAAAAGTAATTCTATACAGTTTTAGAATCTTTCGTTTGTTATATTTCTTCTCTGTTTCTCTTTTCCCTTTCGTTTCTCACAACCCGCTCCCACTCCTTCATTACATTTTCGTGACTACACTTGTGTTGTAACCTTGATCAGTGTCCATAATGCACCGCTATTAATAACATAAAATATAGGAGGGCATATATGTGCTCCTTCAATTTCTTGTTTGTTAATATAATAGTATATTATTATTTTACACAAATTTAGTGTCAATCAATTTTACATCATAATTAATTTTTTCTGTTGTTTTTCCTGGTTTGGTATGTATAAATTCCTCCTTTTTTATATATTTATATTTATCATCAACTTTGTATTTATGTTATATGTTTTTTAGATTACTGAATGATGACACACATCAAGTGTCGAAACGTTTAATGGAATAAATAATTTTGTTATTTAATCTTTTTTTTAATTCGACGATTGGGCTGCAAAAATATTACAATTATGTATCAACGTCGACAAAACTATCATCATATATATATACACAAATATATATATTGTTGGAAACAATAATTTTTTGGCTTTTTCATGATATACTAGCTGCACCCAATCATGCGTTGCAGTGTTATGCATATATAAATTAAAATCTAAATAAAAAAAGAGTGCGAGTAAGATACACGCGATTGAAGAGTAAAACATATTTGCTACTGTACAAAGTAGCAAATTTAAGTTAAGTAAAAATAAATACCTCATTTAACCATTTTGAATATTGTTTATTAGTAATATGGCAACACTCATGATGCACACATTTATTAGTGTCAACCATTATACACATTTATATAATGATAAATTATAATTTATATATTTATAATAGCATTAAAAATATGTATAATATTCAAAAACAATAATGTAATTAAAGTCATATTTCAAATATGACATGATCGGTTTGTCATTGTAATTAGCATTTAGAATGAACATTCATTATAGAAATGAAGTAAATGCTGATTAATAAATTCTATAATTCGTTCACACAGTGAATTATGTTAAACAACACCTATACAAATATTGTTTTCGCAACTTCACTCATCATGTAATTGTGTTTGAAGAACTTCATGTAATTAAAATTAACGTACATTCATTGACTGCTTGTATTTTTTTTACTTTTTCGCTGGCGATATAATCTCATTTTCTGAACAGCTGTAATATCTGTCTTGCCTAACAAATATTTTCCATTTTAATAACTTCAAAGTTTTATAGAAACTATGAATAATATAGAAATAATTTCTGAACAATAAACTTACGTTTAGTACACGGCACGAATGTTCACTTTGTTTTATTATTTTCAAGAAAAATATTCTTTTGATTCATTCATTTTTCATTAAGTCAAGATTTGTACTACGATGTAACTTTAAAATGTTTATTTATCTATGCCGATTTCCTTGTTGATATCGGCACGCATACAACGTTGATGCCGGTACGCATACAACGACAGATCTCTATTCACACACAACGACTAATCACAATCGACCCGTATTGAAATTGTTTCATCGAGAGCGAATGACGTACGTTTTGGGCGTAACGCTATTTGCGTTGCATTTGTACGGATTTACACCCCAGTCGCGCCTAAAGAAGTTTTACTTCAAAAATACGATTCTGTTACATCGCATTATCAAGATGGAAAATATTCCATCTCGCGCTCGTATCTTTCGTGATTGATTGTAGAGCTGTATTAAGAAGCGTGAGATGTTGAATGGGATATTTCGCTCGAAGATGCAGCTAAAGGTGCGCTTCGCCTAACGAACGAACATGATGAATAATATGCGCAGACTAAAAACTTCAAACAAAAACGAATCATGCGCATATTATTCGTGATTTTGTTCGTTACGTGAGGAGCACCTTTAGATGCTTCTTCGAGTGAAATATCCCATTCAGCATCTCACGCACGTTAATACAGCTACTACAATCACAAATTATGCCTCAAATAAAGTGTTTTTTTTTTAAATTTTTTTAATAAATAGAATTTGTTTATAATAATAATTTTTTTTTTAATTACAGAAGTAAACATTTATAACTTTTTAAAGATCAAAATGTATAAAATCATATTGAAAATCTATTAAGTGAAATGAAACACTTTAAGAAATTAATGAAATTTTGCCATGATACCAAAAAGCATATTTTATTATTAAATTTAAAATGTATTGTATTAATTACCAGCAATTTACCTAAAAGTTTTTGCATTTGTTTTAGTTGGAATTTAACACTGGTTTGAAAATATTTTTAACTTCTCGAAGGGTAAGTTATAGTAATCGCAAAAAAATCGAAAATGAAGATGTTTATATATCTTTACGTTTCAGAGGTTTCTGAATATTTTGGCATACCTTAGAAAAAATGGATGTATGTGTATGTGTGGGCGTGTGTGTATGTGTGTGCAGAAACAACTTTTCGTCGACGCTTTCGGGAACACGGATGAAGCGATTTGAGTAATTCAAAAAACATTCGATTCGTATACATAAGGAGACGTGCTGATTGAATGCAATTGAAATGCAAGAATGCATTTCACGGTTATAAAATTTTATGCCAAGTTTTATAGTTCTTTTATGTTCATATAGATATATAGAAATAAAATAAAATATTCTATGTTTTATTATATTTATTTGTACTAAATATCTCTCTGAATTGTAACATCAATGGAATTGACAGAGTTATTAGCAACGTTTCTAAAAATTCATAAACCACAAATGTTATGTTTAGAATAATTATGTAAATTTAAATTACAAAATATTTACATTATATTACGCTTCATTTGATCTTCATCTGTTAAAGTTTAATTAATAAACATGTTCTCCAATAATACAATTAATCACGAGGTGAAAATCTCTTTTTGGCGAAGGCAGGTCTAGCCGTTCCGAAGATATAGGGCAAAAAGTGCCAAAAACGGTAACACTGTTTTTAAGAGAACGGAACGTCCGATTTGAATAATTCAAAAAACATTTCACTTGTATTAACAAGATGAAGAACTGATCAAATTTTCATGAAGGCAGGTCTAGCGGTTTCGGAGATCTAGTAAAAACAAAAGCCATCTGGCGGTCAAAAATGATCATTAGACATATGCACATCAAATTGTCACACATTTTATAGAGATTTTAACAATAAGTATAAACTTTGTTTACATTCCTATGGGTTCCGTACCACTATTTATCCGTTAGACGGCGACGCGGCGCTTACTACGCGCTTTGATATTTTGTCTCTATGCGGTTAAAGCAGTGAGATTGCTTTGAAAAAAGTTCAGAATTTTCAAAATATTTCAAAATAAGTTTTTCTTCAAGTCTTTTTTTTTTCAAAAAAAAGTATATATTTGTCAAAAATTTATAGTTTCTCAAAAATCTAATTTTTTCAGAGTAAATTTTTTTCAAAAATGTTAATCCTTTTCAAAAAATATAATTTTTGGTACGGAAAGTTCCAGCAATTTGCCTTAAGGCACGATGCCATGCGCCCTACTAGTCATAGATAAGTAAACATAAAATAGTTCACTTTAAGCCACTAGTTTTTAAATTCATAAATGTCTAGATTTGTATTTACACAAGTCGCAAATTTTTCCCGATCTAGTCTCGTTTCAAAGATGGCCGCCATAATAAATTAAAATGGCGTCGATCTGTCAAACAATGTTTATTTATAAAGAAACAAAAATGTATGAAGACACAAATTAAATCTAAACTCTATTTATTTATAGCATAGTATATATTATATAACACATACCAAATATTTATATGTATATTTATTAACAATCGGCCTCCTTCAGAAGATATTACCCACCTATTGCGTTTAGCAAAAATTGTAAATAAGAAGATATGGCCGGGAATCTTGAACAAATTGTACAAGTAGTCCTACAGAAATCAGACAGAGGTTTAAAATTGTAAATAGAATAAGATATGGTCGGGAATCTTGAACAAATTGTACAAGTAGCCCTACAGAAATCAAACAAAGATTTAAAATTGTAAATAGAATAAGATATGGCCGGGAATCTTGAACAAATTGTACAAGTAGCCCTACAGAAATCAGACAGAGATTTAAAATTGTAAATAGAATAAGATATGGCTGGGAATCTTGAACAAATTGTACAAGTAGCCCTACAGAAATCAGGCAGAGATTTGAAATTGTAAATAGAATCAGATATGGCCGGGAATCTTGAACAAATTGTACAAGTAGCCTTACAGAATTCGGACAAAGATTTAAATTGTATTACTATCACTGGTGAAGTATTAGAATTTGATCCTGGTGATATAAAAGCTGAGATTGTCGCCAACAATGGATTTGAACCTGAGATTACCCTCCAACAAGAAGAAGTAGAGTACAAATGTGCAAAATGTTCCTTCACAACGTTTCTGGTTTTTGAATTTGAGTTGCATGCTAAAAATTGTATTATTAAACAAGAGGATTATGAAAATGAGCACCTGCGTTGTAAGTTTTGTAATAAAGTCTTCAAGCAATTAGGTTGGTTGAATAGTCACTTGGTAAGTCACTCGACAGAGAGGCGTTATAAATGTGATATCTGTGATAAGGCGTTTAAACGAAGAAACAATTTAAATGAACACAAAAAAATACATAATAAAGAACCTGCTGAAGTTATTTATAACAATCCTGATATTGAAATTGAGCCTGAAGTCACACTGGAACAAGAAGATACAGAGTATAAATGTGAAAACTGTGATTTTATAACTTTTTTAACCTACGAATACGAATCTCATATTAAAAAATGCATGGTTAAGTCTGAAACGGTTGAATATAATCCTGATGAGGGCCCTCACAAATGTATGGTTTGCAATAAAGGTTTTAAACATTTAGGAATGTTACACAGTCATTTAGTAAGTCACTCCACAGTCCGACAATATAAATGTGATCAATGCGGGAAAGGCTTTAAGCGTAGGAATAACTTAAACGAACATATAAAAATACACAGTAAAGAAACCCCCCACGAGTGTTTTGTTTGTGCAAAACGTTTCAAACAACCTAGAGACTTGTTAAGGCACATGGAAACCCATACTGATGAAAAGCGATACAAATGTGATTTATGTGAAAAAACATTTAAATTCAAAAATCTTCTCACCAGGCACGTGCGGACACATTCTGAGGATAAGCCTCACGAATGCCCCGTGTGCAGACGTGCATTTACCCATCACAGTTATTTATTACATCATATCAAAAGCCACTCTGAAGACCGTAACTATAAATGCACTGTTTGTGATAAAGCGTTTAAATTAAGGAGCACCTTGGGGCACCACATGAAAATACACACAGGAGAACGTGCACACGAGTGTCAAATCTGCCACAAAAGGTTTACTTTATCCGGTCATCTGGTGCTCCACATGGATTCCCATTCTTTAGAAAAAAAATACAAGTGTGAGTTGTGCGGGAAGGCTTTTAAAGGACGAACCGGTTTAGTGTATCATATTGATACGCACTCCGAAGAAAAAAAACATAAGTGTCATATTTGTGATAAAAGGTTCCAGGGACGAGCAGGTCTTGTTTACCATATGGAGACTCATTCTACGATAAAACAGAAGTGTAAAATTTGTTTAAAAGAATTTGTACATATAAGCGATATGGCTAGGCATATAAAAATATTACACTCGAATGATAAACAGTTTAAATGCAGTATTTGTCAGACTTCTTTCTTCGATGAAGAAAGTTTGACTGAACATATGACTATACATGAAGAGAATATAGATGTACCGAGTGCACCAGTGTTAACAGAAGCTGTTCCTGGTGCACATTTTTTAAATGGATGTTGATAATTTAATTGATAAATGATGTTTTGTAAATATTAATGTTTTAATTGTAAATATATTGACCCTTAATTTATAAATAGAGATCTACTTAATTTAAATATGCATTCTTATTCATTTTCTTGATGTTGAAACATGTTTAAATTGATAAAATTAAACTAGTGGTGTATGGCACCTTGCCTTAAGGCAATTTTCTGGTACCGTAACGAAATATTCAAAGAATACTAAGTCTTTTCAAATATATTATTGTAAATACTGTAACTTTCATTTTAGGTATTTTATAGACAAAATATAAGAGTGTATAAATTGGATTACAATGTTTATACCAGTTTACATTAAAAGTAAACAAACAAAACTTAATCAAGAGTTAGAATGAAGAACCTTATCTCATATATCTAAGAATTGTACGAACTGAATTTCAAAGTTAAAATTATTTATTTCAAGTACATAAGTGAGTAAGGACTTTATCTCATATTTTTAAGATTTATATGAACTGAATTGCAAAGTTGAAATTAATTATTTCAAGTAAATAAGTGAGTAAGGACCTTATCTCATGTTTCTAAGAATGATATAAACTGAATTGCAAAGTTAAAAAATATTATTTAAAGTAAAGGCCTTATCCTATATTTCTAAAAATTATATAAACTGAATTGCAAATTTAAAATTATTTATTTCAAGTATATAAGTGAGTATATAAGTATATAAGGACCTTATCTCATATTTCTAAGAAGTATATAAACTGAATTGCAAAGTTATAACTATTCATTTCAAGTAAGGACCTTATCCCATATTTTTAAGAACCATATAAACTGAATTGCAAAGTTAAAATTATCTATTTCAACTACATAAGCGAGTAAGGACCTTATCTCATATTTTCAAAAATTATATATACTAAATTGCAAAGTTAAAATTATTTATTTCAAGTACATAAGTGAGCAAGGATCTTATCTCATATTCCTAAGATTTATATAAACTGAATTGCAAAGTTAATAATATTTATTTTAAGTGCTTAAGTGAATAAGGACCTTATCTCATATTTTTAAGAATTATATAAACTGACTTACATAGGCAAAATTATTAATTTCAAGTATGTAAGAGGGCTTTAGAATTCAAACTAAAATCCGAATTATTTTTTGAAAAAGAAATAAAGAAATATATTTTATTGCTTTCCCCAAAAGCAATCATTTGGTCAATACAAGCAAAATGTTTTTTGAATCATTCAAACCGGACGCTTCGTTCTCTCAGAAACTACAATATTTTGCACATCTAGGCTTCTTGTCTCCGAAACAGCTAGACCTGTCTTTGCCGAAAACTAATCACCACTTTTCCCCATCACTACGAATTGAATGTTTTTTGAATCATTCAAATCGGAAGATCTGTTCTCTTTACGTTTCAGCGGTTTCTGAACATTTTGACATACCTTAGAAAAAATAGATGTGTGTGTGTGTGTATGGATACAGTTTTTCGTCGATGTTTTCGGGAGCACCGGTCAACCGATCTGAATTATTCAAAACTAAACGACATAATTTCAGCATGCCCAATACAGTCGACTTATTTTGTTCTTTATTTCTCTCTTGTTATCTTTCTCTCTCTTTTCAACTTTTTCCATTTGATTTTTATTGATGAGGAGGACGAGCTGATTAGTTTTTGGCAAAAGTCAGTCCAGCCGTTTCGGAGATACAAAGCAAAGAGTGCAGAAAATGAAAATCGCGTTTTTGAAAGTACGAAGCATCCGATTTGAATTATTCAAAAAACATTCAATTTGTAATGATTGGGAGAAGTGGTCATTAGTTCTTGGCAAAGATAGGTCCAGCCTTTTCGGAGAAACGGAGCTAAATGTGAAAAAGATAGCAATTTTTGAGAGAACAGAGCATCGGATTTGAATGATTCAAAAAACCTTTTGCTTGTATTGATGAAACGACTTTTGGGAAAAGAATTTTTTTTTTAATTTCAATTTTTTTTTTCAATTTTGAATATCAAAAATAATTCGGATTTTAGTTTTTATTATAGCTAAAATTTCAAAGCTCACTTATATACTTGAGATAAATAATTTAAACTTTGCAATTCAGTTTACATGATTCTTAGAAATATGAGATAAGGTCCTTTATTCTAACACCACTTGATCAAGTTTTGCTTATTTATATGTAAACATATATAAACGTCGTCATCCAATTTATAAGCTCTTACATTTTGTCTATAAAATACGAATAATGAAAGTTACAATATTTATAATATATTTGAAAACGTTTAATATTTTTTGAATATTTCATTACGGTATAGGAAGTTTCAGCAATTTGCCTTAAGACACGATGCCATACACTGCTAGTTTATTTATTTAAATGTTTTACTTCATTTTTTGTTTTAAAACTATGTGTATATTTTATTTGGTGCTTCTCATTTTTATGTGTTTTGATTGAATTATTTGTATGCACTGAAGATGGGTCAGAACAAGATTCAAAACGTATGCTATTCTAATAAAGTCGTTCTTCTTGATTGAATTCATCATCTTTATGTATTATATATATATATATATATATATATATATATAATAAACTATTTAAACTGCGTTTAGTATATTCTGTAACTTATATATTTCTTATATTTCATAATTTTAAAAAATAGATTTCAACATTCGTTAAAAACTCATGAAACTTTGTCAATCTTATAATTAAAAACTACATAATGATAATTACAAAAACAAAATAATCATGTCGTCTTATTTTGGCATCGTGATAACCGTTGCTTTCCAAATCGAAACCACTCAACAGCTGTTTGTACAAATATTGATTCGGTTAAATCTGGTATGTGGGTTATTAATGTATCTAAAAATAAATAAATATTAATAAATAATACTTGTATTATAATTAAATACATAAATAGGCCGATTCTGCCACCACATAACACACCAATTTTATGGCAAGGCCATGTTACGCTCCAACTTGCATACATTATGCTACTAAATACTGTCAAAATGTAATGTATTTGCTGTGAATTCAGGCGTTTTACACATAAACTGCAACGCCACTCCTATGTTATGAAGCTGGGTCAGAAAGACCCCGTCACCTACCTAAGATCGTTTTTTGGCCTTTGTGCGGTTTCTAGATTAGATTTTCTACCTGACAACCTGAGAAAAATGCCTGACTGCACAGCAACTACATGACCTTTGTCAATATTCAGTATAAAAAGTTCTTCATAACATGACCTTGCCATAACATTGGCCTGTTATGCAGCACAATCGGTCTATAAGACTATACAGTGGTGGTGCCCCGACATACGAGTTTCATTCATTCCCTAATCATGCTTGTATTTCGAAGCAATTGTTCCCATATTGAAATGTTATTATGTAATTTGTTTCTGAACTCTGGTTTTCGTTAGGTTTTTTGAATATTAAAAATAAATTTACAATTTATTAATTAACTTTTCATAGGATAAGTTCTAGTAATCACAAAAAAGATAAAAAATGATTGTTTTTGACATATCTTTACGTTTCAGAGGTTTCTGAACATTTTGACATACCTTAGATAAAATGAAAGTATGTGTGCGTGTGTGTGCATATGTATCTGTGCACTATGTATGTATATTTGGATACAAATTTTCGTCCAAGATTTCGAGAGCACAAATCTGCCGATATGAATGATTCCAAAAACATTCGATTTGTATTAATGCAGAGACGTGCTGATTAGTGTGTATATAGTATGTATGTATGCTTGGATACAATTTTTCGTCCACATTTTCGAGAGCACGGATCAACCGATTTGAATGATTAAAAAAACATTCGATTTGTATTAATGCGGAGACGTGCTGACTAGTATGTACTATGTATGTATGTTTGGATACAATTTTTCGTCGACGATTTCGAGAGCACGGTTCAACCGATTTAAATGATTCAAAAAACATTCGATTTGTATTGATGTGGAGACGTCCTGACTAGTATGTAGTATGTATGTATGCCTGAATACAATTTTTTGTCCACGATTTCAGGAGTATGTTTCAACCGATTTGAATGATTCAAAAAACATTCTATTTGTATTGATAACTAGTGTGTGTAGTATGTATGTATGTTTGGATACAATCTTTCGTCCACGATTTCGAAAACACGAATCAACCGATTTGTATGATTCAAAAAACATTCGATTTGTATTGATGGGGAGACGTGTTAATTAGTATGTATGTATGTTTGGATACAATTTTTCGTTCACGATTTCGAGAGCAAAGATCAACCGATTTGAATGATTCAAAAAACATTCGATTTGTATTGATGGGGAGACGGGCTGACTAGTTTTTAGCAAAAGCAGGTCCAATCGTTACAAAGATACTATAAAAATAAAAACTATTAATGCAGTTATAAAAGAACAAAATAAAAAATACCACAAAAATTACGACTAAAACAAATATTTAAACTAGTGGGGTACATGGCATCGTGCCTTAAGGAAAATTGCTGGAACTTCGCGCACCGTAATTAAAAATCTTGGTACGAAACCCAAAAAAATTTACACCAAATTTGTACACATTATTAAAATCTCTATAAAATATCTGATAATGTGATGTGCATATGTCCAATAAACATTTTTGACCGCCAAATAACATTTTTTTAACTTATTTTTATTGAGAGTCCATCCAGGCCAAAATGTTCAGAAACCTTTGAAACGTAAAGATATATAAAAAATTTCATTTTCGATTTTTTGCGTTTACTATAACTAGCCCTACGGGAAGTTAATAAATATATATTAAAAAAAAAACAAAATTTTCCAAAAAGGCCAGTTGTTTTCAAATTTTTCAAAAATCTACTTTTCATATCCCGAATTTTGCTCGTATGTCAAAGCAACAAATCGCTCATTTGCCGGCTCGTATCTCGAAACCCTCGTAAGTTGGGATACCGCTGTATTTTACAAAAATTTATGTCTAGTAATCCTACCTTTAATTATTTTCATGGTCATCAAGTTATTAACAGCAAAATTATCTTTCCTTCCATACCAGGAACAGACCGCTGCCAATTCTCTAGAAAATACTTTTCTCAAGACATTCTTGATGTACTCACATTGTTTACGACCCCCAACTTTCATAACAAAGTTTTGCTGAAATCACATTAATTAACTTAGTAAAAAAAACATTACAATATGTATCTATTATTATTTACCAATTCGGCAACATATTCGTAATCCTTTAACATTTCTTCACAACATGTTATCTCCTCGACTGTCCCGAGTGGGAAGAAACTATCAAAAGTACTATTATTTGTTCCATTAGGAATAAGGGGCCCAGAACCTCTTAAATTCTCCATAATTTGGTCTAGTTTTGTATGAAACGTTGCATTCATTTTTATTATATGTTCTTCGAGCCTTGTTATTTTCTTTTCAAGTTTTCTACAACAGCATTCGGCTTCTGTTTGGGTTTCTTGCATTGAAAGTTCTTTTGATTTTGATGTTGTAGCTGAAGGGGCCATGAAGTGGTTTCCCATGTTGTCTAAAATATAATATGATGTAGAAATTTGGTGATGAAGATTTTGTAAATGAAGTAGACTCTTGGTAATTCAAGGATTAGGGATTTTCAGAAAAAGAAACATTTTGCAATCCAACAAGCAATGAATTTATAAACTAGCTGTAAGGGGCATTTTGTCCTGAGGCAAGTTACATGAACAATTTGTGTAAATAATTGATTTAATCAAATATAATTTGATTTTTTTATGCCTGTCTACTTATTAACTTCCCGAAGGAGAAGCTTATGTTTTCATAAAAAAATCCGATTCTCTAATTTTATGTCTTCCCGACGTTTCAAGTCATTCTGAATCGAATGAGACCAAATTTGGAAAAAGTGTGTGTGTATGCATGTGTGTGAACAGATTTTTTGCCGTAAATCGACATTTACTCAAAAACTGCTGGACCGATTTCAAAAATTTAAAAGCCATTCGATGTAACTTGATGAGGACTATCGTTTGTCAGTTTTAGGCTACGATCGGCCAAACCGTTTCTTTGTAAATAGCAGAAAAGTGAAAAATTTATCGTCCACGTTTTAGCCCGCAATTCTGAATCGATTTTAAAAATTTCAAAAACATTTTGCAAGAGAATCGTGCTGTTGGTAAAGATCAGCCGGGCCGTTTTCTTGTAATAAAGTGTTAAAAAAAATTTTTTTTGGCGATTTTTATGAATTTTTTTTGACGGTAGATACCATAGTCTTTTAGATCATACTAAAATATTACGGTCCTACGACAAGTCGTTTAATTTTAAAAATTCGTCAAAAATTTGCAAAAAATTAGTATCGTTATTTTTGGAGTTTGTCAAAATTAGACCTTTGATCGATGTTTTCTCAAAACTACCTGAACCGATTTCAGAAATTTAAAAACCATTTGATGTATCTCAATGAGGACTATCGTTTGTCAGTTTTGTGCGACGATCTGCCGAGCCGTTTCTGTGTAATTTGGAAAAAAGTGTTAAACTTTTCGTCCACATTTAAACTCATTACCGAATCGATTTTGAAAAATCAAAAACTGTTCAAAAGATATTAGTTGGGAATGATACTGATTAATTTTAGGTGAAAATCTATCGAGCCGTTTTCTAGTAATTAACTGTTTGAAAAAAAAAATTAAGCCGATTTTTATAGAACTTTTCTTGGCGATATACACCTAAGTCTGTTTTTACACGGTCTTTTTGTACACGGTTTTGATATAACACGGTTTCAAAATTGAATATTTTTAATTATTTTACACGATTTTATTCCATTTAGCACGATTTGAAATCTTATGTACTTAAATTTTTTTTTGTCAAATTTAATTTTTGCGAAGTATGTTCATATCACAAAAAAGTATTTATGAAAGAAAAAAGTCTGAAACCATCGATAGTTTGCGAACACTAGCTTAAAGATTTACGTGAATTCCCCTTTAGCGCGTACAAACAATTTTTAACTGGTCAAAGCAAATGTGAATAGCACTAATTTAGGGGAATTTCCTTTATGTGCATACAATAAAATTTACTGGTCAAAGCAATTGAAACGTGTTAATATTTTGTGAACTGTCAATGCCATAAGAGGTGTTTGGTAAAGAAATTTTTTGCAGGCAAATTTTCACTAATTTTAATAGGTTTTAGAGATTAGGAACAAATCACCCATTTTTGTATAAGATCAATATCTTTTTTTACACGTTTTTTTTTATCACGTGTACGGCTTCTTCTGGAACCAATCTACCGTGTAAAAACAGACTTAGGTGTATATCATGGTCTTATAGACCTTACTGAAATATTACGGCCTTACGACAAGTAGTTTAATTTTAGAACTTCATCAAAGTTTGAGAAAATGAGTAGTTTTTTTTTATGCTTGTTAAAATTAATATCAGACGATTTACTTGGCACAACGATAGAGTATTTGGTCTTAATGAACATACTAAACCAATAAAGTCTAACGAAAACTAGTTCAATCATAAAAATTGTTGATTTGTGAAAATTTGCTTCTAGAAAACACTCCGAGCTAACGTGTTCGTTCATTTTCAATTATGTGTAATAAATCCACTTGGAATACTTTTAATCACTCATAAATTAATTTATTTTTTATTGATTAATTAGATTATTTACACATATCAGGAAGTTCATGTAACTTGCCATAAGGCAAAATACCAATACCAACTAGTTCACCTATTCCCCTGTCTACTTATCTACCTGTCCACCTGTCTAATTACCTACCTGACAACTTTTATACTTATCTACCTATCTTACTTAATGCCTCTACGATGTTATAAAATGGTATATATAAATACATCAATGTTAGGATATGGTTAATTTAAATATTTGACATTAAAATCTCTCTCAACCCCAATTAGGGTCGTGACCCATAGTTTAAGAAACCCTGTTGTAGATGATACTAATCCTGATACATATATGCTCCATTTACAAATATGCTTACCGAGCATTTAAAGACATCAAATCAGTTGATGTGAATATTTTAAAGCCCATAATCTTCCACATATTTTGCATTCGTTACAGTTAAGGTGAACCAAATCAAATTACCAAGAATCTACCGGCAGTTATGACTAAATACTTACCACTTTCTTCATCTATCGTAAAAGCATCACAAGCCTTTCTTTTCCTGCAAACATTAACAGGATCTTGTGTTTCAATTTTACTTTACTAATTCTATCACTTTCCTTTAAAGATTCTTCTCCATCCACTTCCCTAGGGTGCTCTTCCACAATCACTTCAGTTTTCATGAATCTCTTAAAAGAAGTCTTTTCATCGTCCGAATAACCATCTGATTTAACATTTTCGAAAGCTTCGAATTCATTTTTCGAGAAGGTTTTATTGTTTTTCACACCCGAATAGGAATATTCAAGTGCTACGATATCAATGGAAGAAGCAATTTTTGCTTCGGACATTTTTGTGAAATAATAAACTTGTGGAATGTCAATTTATTGTCACGAGGTGTTACATGTGATATATAATTTGTTTTAATTATATTTTGTACTTGTTAATAACTAGAACTATGTTTGTTTTAAGTAAAAGAAATATAAAATACATACATCGCGTGTTGTTATTGACATTTTTAGTTAGCTGTCAAAACATCAAAGATGGCGGATTGATACCAACGTTAAGAAAAATTAATATAAATTTAAAAATCAGGCGCCAAAAATTATTTAATTTTTGTTTTTAAAACATAATTTAACTAGGTGTGAGTGGAAATTTGCCTAAACTTCCGAATTTTATAAATACCCAATATGACTTAATATGTAAGAATTGAGATTAGGACATAAACGTATATGTGCTAAGGGTGCGTCCAAAATTCTTAAATTCCATTATCCATAAAACTTAAGTTTTATTTTTAGTCTTATTATAAATAAATAATTATTTATCTATGCCACAATTCTTATTTATCTATGTCCATTCCATAATGCTAATTTATACTTATTCATATATGTCATCGTGCCTTATGGCAAATTGCTGGAACTTTCCGCACCATAACGAAATATTCGAGGAATATTAAATATGTTTTCAAACAGATTATTATAAATACTGTAACTTTCATTTCATTATTCGTATTTTATAGACAAAATATAAGAGTGAAAAGTGAATAACAAAACCTAATTATAAAGCTTAGTGAGAATTGAAGGACCTTATCTCATATTTCTAAGAATTAATAAACTATAGTGAATTGCTGATACTAATAAACTAATTGCTGAACTAATTAATAAACCAGCTGAATTGCAAAGTTTCTCTTTTGAAGGGCATAAGTGTAGAAATGAGCTTTAGACTTTAGCTAGAATTAAAATTAAAATCCGAATTCTTTCCGATATTAAAAAAATATATTTTTTGGAAATTAAAAAAAATGAAATTTTAAAATATTTTTTTTCTTTACCAACAGCAATGGCTTCGTCAACACAAGCAGAAAGTTTATTAAATCATTCAAATCGGATGCTTAGCTCTCACAAAAACTGCCATTTTTTGTACATTTAGCTCTGTATCTCCAAAGCGACCAGACCTGCGAAAAACAAATCACCACTTCTCCTCATCATTACAAATTGAATGTTTTGGATCATACAAATCGGATGTATAGTTCTCTCAAAAACTCGATTTTTATTTTTTGCACTTGCTTCGTATCTCCAAAATGGCTAGACGACCTTTCTCAAAAACTAATCAGCACATCACCATTCAAATTGATTGATCCGTGTGCCAGAAAACATGTACGAAAAATTGTATCCCTACATAAATACACACGCATTATTTTTTCTGAGGTATGCCAACATGTTCAGAAACCTCTGAAACGTGAAGATATGCAAATAATTTCAAATTCGATTATTAAACCTTGTGACGTAACGAAGCTGTCACGTAACGAACAAAACCCGTTAAAGGTTACTAACTAAACGTAATATGAACGTTTTATTAACGTAATCATCAACCACGTAACGACGTTTCTTTTGAGCTATATATTATTTTAACTGTTGTGGTTTACTGCCTTAATATATCGCATATTTTGTGCGCAGTTGCATCAATGTTGCAAACGTTAATAAAATGTAACGGTTAATTACAAAGAAACGGTTGTGCTGACCGTCGCAAAAAGTTAATCAATGCGAGAACTTACCTAGTTCTCAACAGTTTTTGAGAAAACATACTTTTCCCAGTGTTGATTTCAAGTCAAACTAGTGGGGTGTGTGGCATCGTGCCTTAAGGCAAATTGCTGGAACTTCCCGTACCGTAACGAAATGTTCGAAGAATACTGAATGTTTTCAAATAGATTATTATAAATATTGTAACATTGTCTAATATTTATAAGAATTATATAAACTGAATTGCAGAGTTGAAATTATTTGTTCAAAGTATATTAAAACTATAGTCAGAATTAAAAATTATTTTCGATGTACAAAAAATTAAAAAAAAAAAAAAAATTGAAACAAAATTTTTATTTCCAAAATCTATTATTTTTTTAAGACAAGCAGAAAGTTCTTTGAATCAATTAAATCGGATGCATAGTTCTCTCAAAAACTGCCATTTTTTCAACATTTAGCTCTGTATCTCCAAAACCGCTGGGGCCTATCTTTACCAAAAACTAATAACCACTTTTCCTCGTCATTGCGTACTGAATGTTTTTTGGATCATACAAATCGGATGATCCGTTTTCTCAAAAACTCGATTTCTATTTTCTGCACTCTTTGCTCTTTATCTCCGTAACTGCTGGACCTGCCTTTGCCAAAAACTAATCAGCAGATCTCCTTATCAATAGGAATCGAATGTTTTTTGAACCATTCAAATCAGTTAATCCGTACGCCCGAAAACGTGGGCGAAAAATTGTATCCATACATACATACACACACACACACACACACATCCATTTTTTCTGAAGTATGCCAAAATGTTCAGAAACCTTCAAAACGTCGAGAAATGTAAAAATTTTCAATTCCGATTTTCGGCCCATTACAATAACTTACCCTACGGGAAGTTAAAAATTCAAAATGACTTGAAACGTCGAAAAGTTAGCAAATTGCACTTTCTGGCAAACACAAACTTTTCTTTTATAAAATTTAATAAAAACGTATGCTTTTTGTAACAAATTCGATTACTATTATAATATGGGATTAAATTAAGAGATTATCATTACAAACTTTTTATGAACCGTACATTCAAAATAAGTTTTTACAAAAATACCTTAGATATCAATGATATCTACTAGGTATGACGAGTTTACTGAATGTCGATCGTTTTTTTCTACAATATGTAGACTAAGATTTAAGATTTAACCATACATACACTCCGTTTCACCTGAATAAAATTGGGATCAATATCGATCCTAATTGCTAATGCTTGGGTGGAGCGACTAGGGAGGATGCTGAGCACGCCATTATGGATAACTATATACAATCAAATAAAATAAAAGTGTAAGGATAACTTATAAAATGCATATGACTAATGTACGTGTACACAAAGCCAACAAATCAACAATAAAAAAAGGAGTGGCTGAACCGATTTATCCTGATTTATTGATTAATTGTACTAATCCAGGAAAGATTTAAATGGTGATAAACTGAGAAAAAAATTAAGTAATGACAACTTTGGCAGTCAGGTGAAAGTAGCAATTTATTTTAAATACACAGAAAATTATTACAAAACTAATAATAGTTTTGTAATAATTATCTATATATTTAAAATAAATTGCTGTTATTTATCTGGATCAAACTCAAGAATGGCTGATAGAATTGGGATCAAATACCCGATCCTAATTGCTATTGTTTGGGTGGAGTGACTAGGGCGGATGCAGAGCACGCACGCACGCCATTTTGGAGTGCAAAAAATGGGAAAGGGGTAGGCAAGAACTATGGTGGGAGATAATAAAGCAAAAAATCTCCTTCCCAACCAATTTTATAACATTATTCACAAAGAAAAGGATATATGGTGCGCCATATAATTATATACAATCAAATAGAATAAAAGTGTAAAGATAACTTATAAAATGTATTTGCTTGATTACGTATATACAAAGTCATATATTAAATATTATCACATTTTTAATTGTTAAACAAATAACGCATTAGCAATGCTAAAAATAAAAATATAACATGCAGAAGACATACAAATGTTCATTATATCATTCTATCATAAATTTGATAAATTATCATTATATCAAATTTTCTGTGCAGAAAAATATAATATTTTATAAATTATAATTTTTTGTAAAAGATTCCTTATAGCTAATTAATTTTTATTTAAGGTCGTAGAATCTTGAAATTGTAATATATATATATATATATATATATATATATATATATATATAATAATTTATAAATAATATTATAATTATTTTATTGAACTAGTTTTGATACTATGTTTGTGTCATCTTCAGCAAAATTCTATAATATTTATATAAAGTATTAAAGAGAATACAATACATGTAACATGAATACAATTTTCTTTAAATATATATATATATATATATATATATATATATATATATAATAATAATAATACTTTATATAAAAAATTATAGTATTATGCTGAAGAAGACACAAATGTAGTGTCGAAACTAGTTCAATAACGAAATTATAAAATTATTTATATTTTTTATTCAACAACCAATATATATATATATATATATATATATATATATATATATATATATTTGCTTTGCTCATATTTATAATCATACTTGTAAATAGTTTATAGCTATATTTTGATCATAATTTAACAAAAATTAAAAATTATAAGAAGAGCTTTAAATTATACTTCATTGAGATTTAAATATTTATTTATTTACATAAAAGTTTTATCAACGAATGCATCAATATGATAGAATTGTTCTATCAAATTAAAGTTATCAAATGCTACAATGATCTATTTTATCAATGCAGTCTATCCATGTGTCTCTTCAAATTATTCGATTGTGAAAACGCTTGATGACATATTTCACAAACGTGAGGCTGCTTATTCTCGTGTATAAGCTTATGCCGCTTCAAACTGTCCAGAACACTAAAACTTTCATCACATTTCTCACATTTATATTTTCTAACTTCCCCATGACCATCCATATGTCTTTTTAAATTACTTTTCCTAGTAAATGTTGTACCACATATTTCACATTTGTGATTATGTGCAGGCCCCGAATGTGTTTCCATGTGAATTTTTAAATTATAAGATTGTGCAAAAGATTTATTGCACTCCTTGCATTCAAACCGACGCTCACCGGTGTGAATCCTCATGTGTCTTGACAAATCATTGTTCGCTGTAAATGATTTATCACATAGTTTGCATTGAAAAGGCTTATCACCAGTATGGAGACGTTTATGCCTTTCTAAGTCACTTTCAAAGATGAAGCCTTTGTAACAAAATTCACAAGTGTAAGGTTTAATCTTCTTGTGGGAATACAAGTGAATACCCAATCTGCAAGGAGTGCTGTAGATTTTATTGCATTTTGGACATTGAACACGCTTTTTTCTTCTACGTCTCCTAGGCTTTTTTGTACCTTCTTCATCACTGTTGGATTCATAATAATCTATACATTTATTGGCATTGCGTTTATATGTTTTTGGGCTGTTGAATATTGAATGTGGCATTGGATCAAATTCAGACTCACTAAAAAATAAATCTGATTCTAACTGAGTCTCTTGACATTGTTTATCTGATTCTTGATTAGAGTCGGAAAACTCCAAGTCTTGAGGATCACATTGTGTTTCACAAGAATAAATATTTTTTGAATCCATTTTGTCTTTGTTTTTAATTGTAATTGACTTTGATGTAATAAATAATATAATATGTAATACCTTTGAAAATGAATTTCAATTAGGTTATGTTCAACAAAAATCACATTTTCTGTTTTTGTAATGTCAACATTAAACAAGAGCGTATTAATTTGTATACTAAAAATACTCACTATTATTTTACTTCAAACTTAATGTATTATTGTGTTATATCATTTATTTTGTTAAAATACTTCATTAATAACAAATAAATTCGTTGAACGCTTATTTGACATTTGTCTAAATCAAAATGGCGCCTAGTGGCGCCAAGGATGAAATTTTCAAAATAATAAATTGTTGTTTCATAGTAAATTAAAAGTACAACTAAAACGTTATATTTAATTGTAATTGACTTTTTTAACTTTTTGGTGTAATAAATAATGTATAATATATTAACTCTGAAAAATATATGGTTGTGATCAACAAAAATTATCATATTTGTGTATCTAACTTCAACAGTTAACAAGAACTTACCAATTTGTATGTTATAATACTTATATTTTGCTTTAAATTTATTGTATTATTTATTTTATTAGATTATTTCATTAAAAATAAATAAATTTTTTAAACGCTTATTTGACATTTGCCTAAATCAAAATGGCGCCTGGCGGCGCCAAAGATGAAGTTTTCAAAATAACGGTTTGTTGTTTCATAATAAATTAAAAGTAGAACTACATCGTTATATTTAATTATAATTGACTTTTTTAGTTTTTTGGTGTAATAAATTATGTATAATATATTAACTCTGCAAAATAATAGTTTGTGATCAACAAAAATTATATTTGTCTATCTAACGCCAACAGTTAACAAGAACTTACCAATTTGAATGTTATAAAACTTTTATTTTGCTTGAAATTTATTGTATTTTTTAGTTTATTGGATTATTTGATTAGAAATAAGTAAATTCTTTAAACACTTTTTTGACATTTGTCTAAATCAAAATGGCGCCAAAGATGAAATTTCAAAATAAGAAATTGTTATTTCATAGTGAGTAAGTGATTTTTATGACTTTTTAATGTAATAAATAATGTGTAATATATTAACTTTGTAAATTAATTCAACCAATCATTCAATTAATTAAGCCAACAAAAAATATAAAGTCGATATAAAGTGAACACTTAACAATATCTTACCAATTTGTTTGTTATAAACCTTTTATTTTGCATTAAATTTATTGTATTACTTAGTTTATTGGATTATTTTATTAAAAATAAATTAAAATTAATACACTTTTTTGACATTTATCTAAATCAAAATGGCGCCAAGGATGCAATTTTCAAAATAATAAATTGTTGTTTCATAGTAAATTAAAAGTAGAACTACTTACTACTTAAAAGTAGAACTACATAGAATTACATTTATAACTTTTTAATGTGATAAATAAATATAAATAAAATAATTAACTTTGTAAATTAATTCCAAATTTTAGTCAACACAAAATATAGAGAATAATATTTGTCAATATAAGGTGAACAGTTAACAAGAACCTACCAATTTGTATGTTATAATACTTTTATTCTGCTTTAAATTCATTGTATTATTTAATTTATTGGATTGTTTTAAAAAATAAATCTTTCAAAATATGATCTTTGAACACTTTTTTGACATTTGTATAAATAAAAATGGCGCCAAAGATAACATTTTCAAAACGTATAAAAATTTTGTAGGTTTGTGTTTAGAATAAATTAAAAATAAAACTGAATAATTATTTTGAGTGATACAATTTACAAAGAACTTATCAGTTTGAATTTTAAAAACACGTACTTTATTTTGCTTTAAATTTTATGTTTCATAAACATATTGTAAATTCTTTGAACCTTTTTTGACATTTGTGTAAATCAAAATGGCGTTAAGGATGAAAGTTTAAAAACATAAAATTTTTGTAGATTAATAAGTTAAAAATAAAACTGTGTAATGGTGATATGTTATTGTAAATCACGTGAAATAATACAAAAATTTGGTGTTCTTACCTTTATAAATCAATTAATTTACTTTGTCATACAAATACATCACTTTTTAATATGAAGCCAGGATTTATGTAAGTAAATGAATTACTTATTATTTATATGATAGATTTTATTTCTTATAACCTAATGAATATAATATTATTTTAACTATGCAGATGACGATTGAATAAGGTTAGTAAATAAATATATAAAAGTCTCTTTTGCAAGTAAAGCAAAATGTCAAACTAACATCAAAATGACAGTTGAACGTGAAATAGTTTGAAAACTTATAAAAATATACTGGTATTTAAAATAGATTAATAATATTATTAATATCAATAGTTTGATCTATATTGTTATATCAAATAATGAATATAATATTGCTATATTATTTACTTATCGATATTCACTGAAGATAACAAACATTCGACCATCATTCGACATACTTTGTAAGTAATTGCTTAATAAATATATCTAATTATTCTAGGGCACAAACTAAATTTAAACATACCTGTACATCAATGGGTCGTAGAGAAAATAAATTTTCCTCTTCGGCTAGTTTTAAACCCAAATATTTATATAAAATATCGATGTCGTTGAAGGAGCAAGCACAGCAGGCATATTTTGAAACATCCGAAGATAAAGGATCTTTCTACAAAACAAGTAAGTAGAAAAAATAAATAAATTATATATATATATATATATATATATATATATGTATATATATATGAACAATACAACTCTCAGATTTTTAACACACACTTTATTTAATAATTGTAGATGTTTCGAGACTATGGTATGCCACATCTTCAGTGTATTTTCAAATAGTAGAAATTATATACTAATACATTATTTAAAATTTTATTTAAAGTATATTTAATTTTTGACAAACAAAAAACACAAACTATCTCTTACAATGCTTGACACAGTACTAAACATGTGAATATATACAGAAATATTTGATCAAGCACTTCTTTTATTTACATTATAATAACATCCATTCTTGTTCCTTAATCTTCGACACTTAAGATTTGTTTTCAAATATTTCTGTATATATTTACATGTTTAGTACTGTTTCAAGCATTGTAAAAGATAGTTGGTGTTTTTTGTTTTTCAAAAGTTAAATATAATTTAAATAAAATATTCAATAATGTATTAGTATATAATATTTACTGTTTTGAAATAACACTAAAGATGAGGCATACCATGGTCTCGAAATGTCTGTAATTATTGAATAAAGTGTGTGTTAAAAATTTGAGTCTTGCAATGTTCAAATTTAAAATTTATATATATATATATATATATATATATATATATATATATGTAAAATTATTTATTTATACCAGCTTTGGCACTAAATATGCCATAATTGAACTAACGTTTAACATTGTAGTGATAGCTTAAGAAAGTCTTAAATTAAAGTAGAAAAGTTGTAATCTTTTCTAATTACTTTTGTTTGATGTAGAATGTTGTAATTTTAGTATGCCTTATTTTAACATGTCTACTATAAGGCAAATACTATAATCTATAAGTTTTCTTTGGAATTTTCAAGATGTTTATAGTTTTATGAAAAATGTATCTCCAAATAAAAGTATGTATGTTACATTGATAAAATGAATGAGTAAAGTTCTAGAAATTCATAATGATTTAATTCATAATAATAGAATGAATTGAATGAATGAATAAAAATTCACAAAAATAGAATATTTTAATTTTAGTATCTTATACATTAATATATCTGCTATGACAACAAATACTAAAATTAATAAATTATGTTAAAACTCTTCTAGATATAACTTTTTTAAAAAAGTACCTCTCGTTCTAATCACCTTCTTATCTAAGTATGTATTTCAAACTAACATGATGAACAAGAAAAGTTTTAGATTTTTATGAAATTTTGTATTTGTTTTAAAAGGATTTAATTATGTAATTTAACTTTAATATTTCTACTGTGATGACAAGTACTAACATAAATATATAGCAAATTACTAGCATAAATAGATAGATAGCAAAGTATAAACAGATAGCAAACACGGCCGCTTTGAGTTAGTTCAATTTTAATACTTTCTTCAATTTCTTTCAATTACTTCAATTTTAATTCTTTCAGCATATCACAGAGGTCTATATACATATAAATATATATATATATACACGTATAAAATATATTTTCAACAAAATCACAAATATGTTGTGAAATATATGTAGTAAGAAAAAATTAAACATTTTTCTCATTCAAAAAAAGATGTATTTCAATATATAAAAATGGGTACTTTTAAAGTATCTAGAGAAACTGTGTTTTAAAACAAACGCGGAATTTGAAGCACATTAGCACCATCTATGATATGCTGAAAACATCATACATTTACCCCCTTATGAGTACTAATATCGATAAGTTCTCCTTAAAATAATAATATAATTACAATTACACTGTCAGGTCCAAATTTGCTCGGTTTTCCATTTGAATCACAAGGCAAACCATTGAACAAATAGTAATCTTGCTCCAATTTCCATATTGGGAAAACAAAAGCACCAGTTGAAAGAAGACCGCATTTGTGTTTCAGGAAAAAAGTTTCTAAACATTGTGAAAAATCTTGGTCGATCTGAAAATATACAAGTAGTTATATACATATTTTAAAATATACTGTATATGTAATACATATATAAAGTACAAACTTTATTTAAAGAGGTACAAAGTTAAATTGTAAATGTTGGTCATTTGAAAGGAAAGCATTTGGCCAGCATTTGATGAACCAGAGAATTTCATTAAAGCCCGGACTTTGTTGTTATATGAAGTATCAATTTTGTTCTTTTAAAAAGGTTTGATCTACCAGGAGAATAGTCATATATGTATTTAAAATGCAGAAAATGATTCAATTATCCTAATAGTGCTCCACCTGGTAATCAAATGCTCTAATCAGAGCATATAAATTTGGATTTTTTTTAAGTAAAACTTCTTTAGACGCGACTAGGGTGTAAATCCGTACAAATGCAACGGAAATGCATCACGACAGATAAGATAAGAGTCGAGTGTGAATGATTCATCATTCACTCTCGATGATATCATTTCTATACGGGTCGATTGTGATTAGTCCTCGCGTATGTGAATAGAGATCTGTTGTTGTATGCGTACCGGCGTCAACGTTGTTATAGTTATTAGTTAACTATTGAAATGGAAAATATTTTATAGGCAAAACAGATATTACAGCTGTTGAGAGAATGAGATTATATCGCCAGCGAAAAAGTAAAACAAAAATATCATCAGTCAATGAATGTATGTTAATTTTAACTACATGAAGTTCTTCAAATACAATTGCATGATGAGTAGAATTGTGAAAACAATATTTCTTTAGGCGTTGTTTAACATAATTCACTTTTAGAATTTATTAGTCAGCAATTACTTCATTCCCCTAATAAAGCTGCATTTCTAAATGCTAATTACAATGACAAACCGATCACATCATATTTGAAGTATGACTTTAATTACATTGTTGTTTTTAAATATTATACATATTTTTAATGCTATTATAATTTAGAAATTATATATAATTTAGAATTTATCATTATATAAATGTGTATAATGGTTGACACTAATAAATGTGCATCAGGAGTATTACCATATTACTAATTAACATTATTCAAATCCTATTATTTATACATATAATGTATTTATTTTTACTTAACTTAAACTTTCTATTTTGTACAGCAGCAAATAAGTTTTACTTCAATCCCGTGTGAATCTTACGCGCGTCCTTTTTTTTTTTTCAAAAATAGCGTTTACTATCTACAGATTTAAATAAATGTATCATCTCACCTTTCCTCTTGCAACAGCATGCTGAACAAAAACCTCAAATGCAAAATCCATCAAAACAAATTTCCTCTCCACTTGCATCAGAAGCAGTCGATCTTTACGTACATCAAACTTGTGAATTGTATTACTACGTTTTGGCATCTTGCCAACAATTTTGGTTTTTGTTTGAGAATTATTTGATGATTGCTCCCACAATTTGTCGACAGACATTTCCAATAACTGATGTCCTTTAGTAATTATAGCATCTAAATCTTTCGGTGTCCATAAGGAGCTGTCAGTCGATTGGGAAAGGCAGGAGGCCACAATGGCATATGGCGAGGGCTGAAAATAGAAATAAGTAGATGTAAGTGGCGTATTACCTTAAGACAACTTTATGAGTACAATAATAATTGGGATTGGGAAAGGTTTAAGGTTGTTTTCTGGTGTAACAAAGTTGTCTATTCTACCTGAAAAGATCCTCTATCGATCATGGTGCTCGTACCACACAACACACTATAATCTTTGCCAAAAGTTGCTGCAGCATCAAATCTGAGATCACCTTTGGACAACAAGTGTTTGCCCATCTTTGGAATTTTCCAACTTAAGGCAGCATTTATTTTTGAATCTAAGAACAACCGTTCATCTTCAGGAAAGATCTTGTGCAACTTTGGAGAAACATCTAAAATAAAACATATACTGTAGTATTTGTTAAACCTTAAACATTTCTACAGTATGTAGACTAAGATTTAACTATACATACACTCCGTTTTACCTGAGTAGAATTAGGATCAATACCGATCCTAATTACTATTGCTTGGGGGAGCGACTAGGGCGGATGCTGAGCACGCCATTATGGAGTGCAAAAAATGGGAACAGGGTAGGCAAGAACTATGAAGGGAGATAGTAAGGCAAAAAATCTCACTTCCAACCAATTTTATAACATTATTGACAAAGAAAAGGATATATGGTGCACTATATAATTATATATAATCAAATACAATTGAAAGTGTAAAGATAACTTATAAAATGTGTATGACTAATGCACGTGTATACAAAGTCAACAAATAAACAAAAAAAAAACCAAAAAAATTTTGACATTACATTTATTATTAACTTCCCATAGGGTAGTTATAGTAATGGGCCGAAAATCGATAATGAAAATTTTTAATTTTTTTGTTCACGTTTTGGGCGCACGGATCTACGATTTGAATGGTTCAAAAAACATTCGATTTTTATTGATAGGGAGATGTGCTGATTAGATTTTGGCAAAGCCAGGTCCAGCCGTTACGGAGATAAAGAGTAAAGTGCAGAAAATAGAAGTCGAGTTTTTGAGAGAACTGAGTATCCGATTTGAATGATCTAAAAAACGTTCAATTTGTAATGATTAGGAGAAGAGGTGATTAGTTTTTGGCAAAGGCAGGTCCAGCCATTTCGAAGATACAGAGCAAAATATGCAAAAAGGGCAGTTTTTGAGAGAACTAAGCATCCGATTGGAATGATTCAAAAAACTTTCTGCTTGTTTTAACAAAATAATTGTTTTTTTAAAATTTCCGTTTTTTTATATCGAAAATAATTCAGATTTTAATTTTAATTCTGACTAAAGTTCTAATATACTTTAAACAAAAAAATTCAACTTTGCTATTCAGTTTATATAATTCTTATAAATAAACAGTAAACAATTGTTACAGTATTTATAATAATCTATTTAAAAACATTTAATATTCCTCGAACATTTCGTTACGGTATGGGAAGTTCCAGCAATTTGCCTTAAGGCAAATGCCATACACTACTAGTTTTATTACCTTTTTGGCTGCCAAAACTGGCTTCCGACGATGGTTGTTCCAAAAGTTTTTTTAAATATTTTGGAGGCTTAATATCGTCTAAGTATTCTTCATGAGTCAAACTCTCGCAAGAAGATTCAAACGTCTGGGTGAAGAATAAAGTTTCTGGTAACTTGTCCAGATCTGGTATCTCGACACGATCCACTTGATAAATGTTCATGTTCTGGTTCGATGCTGATGATGCTAATCGTTCATTTTGAGAAGATTTTGTGGATAATTCGATTTCTGAAAAATGGCGAAAATTGAAAATGAAGTTTTATAAATTTAGTCAACCACTAGAGTTATGGCCACGCAGCGCAGAGGAAAAGAATACTTTGTTATGGTGGCTTTATTATTTTATATTTTCATTTGAACTGCTGTGATCAAATTTTTCTTTTAAACATCGTATTTTCTATTAGTTTCTGAAAAACATTGACAAAAGGTGAAATTTTAGCTCTCTCTCACACACACATACATAGATTTTTTGATTTTGGTATAAAACGATTTAGAATAACTTGAAACATCGGGACTTTTGATTCGGGAAGTTGAAAACAAAGTTTCCTCACCATGATGTATGAATATTAGGGTTTGTCGGTTTTCAAAAACCGGTTTTGAAAACCCGTTTTTTGACGAAAATTATGGAATTCGAAAACCGGTTTTTTAATGAAAAAAGTCGTTTCTTACTGTATAAATGGAAAATGACAAATACAGCCAAATATAAAAGATAGATGAAAGCGTTATGATTCTTGAAATCATATCGGTTCAATAGCATTTGATATTTTATCAGTCTGCAATGGTTCCGAGAAAGGTTTTGTATATATTAATTTAGATTTTTATACCAGTGTATATATTAATTTAAATCAGTGTGACTTCTTATTGAAGAAGTAATTTTCTCTACTCAAACTTTAAAAGAAGTTTTAAACCCTAGAAACCACAAATTAAAGAACAAAAAACGTAGAAATATCATATCAGGCTTTAAAAACAATTAAGCATAATTTGGTCGCTCTATTTATTCTATTTCAGGAAATTTTGCGAGTAAACAAAGGACACGTCTAAGTAGTAATTCGATAGACGTTCTCAGTTTTTTGAAATCATATTTTATTAAACAAAAAAACTATTAGAACGTTTAAAATTAATTAATTAAAATTTTTCGGAACAGACAATACACGAGTTTAGCTTAATTGTTTTTAAAAATAAAATTGATATTAACAAGTATATATTTTGTTTTTTTTTTTTAATTTAATTATTTGTATTCATTCGAAAACTTTCCTTTCACTATCATAAAAATATTTTCATTCTTATATGTGAAAATGATGCATGAATAACGAATAATAAATAATAGATAAACTATTATTTTTTAGTTCTACTAATTAAAATTAAAATAATTTTGTTTACTATCTATAAAATTGAACAATAAATAAATTCAGTCAAATACTGCTCTAAATTACATTAAATTTGCGGATAAATTATAGAATATACGAGCAAAAATTTATTTTCTATATAAAATTCGATAACCGGTTAAAATCGGTTATTTAGTGAAATTAAAATTCGAAAACCGGTTTTCAGAAATGTCGGTTTTTGTATAAACCCTAATGAATATATTATATTCTAATATTATCTAGGATCTTCACCTTCATCATCTTTGTCAGAAAACCGTGCATCCCTCGAATCATCCTTCTTCTTCACTTTCTCATCTTCTACAACAGATGCTGACTCACCGGATTGAACATAACCAGTTTTACCAACATTTTGACTCAAATCGACTTTATCAACTTTAACAACAATTGAAAAAACAACAAACTGATTTGAAGTATCATAACCAGGTTGACGCGAATAATCACGCACGTTTCTTATAAAAATACTTGTCAACAAATGAAGATCCTGAAAAAAATAACAAAAATCAATTTGGATTAATGTAGAGACAAATTTCGTATTTACTTCGCTTCTCAAACAACAGGCTGTCCCACTGTTCCCGAGTTTCAGACCACCTTGGGCGCCACATGCGTGCGGCTCGAACATGAACCAGCTGTCCTGATGATGCCACACGGCTACGGCGTAACGTTTGCAGATACATATGGATGAGAATGTGTTCCTTTTGTTCTGGGAACGTTGGCGTAATGATTGTATTGATTTAGTTAAGGAGTCTTGTATTCTTATGTCACCTGAAAATAGTAAAATGCACGAACTTCGGGACGTATATATTTTAAAAGTTTCTCTTATCTTACCTTGCAGCACTCCTTCTGTAAACCTGACACCAATCTTACAATCAGCAATCAGGAACCTTTTGGCAGCATGCTCCGGTTTAATTTTATAAATCCACTTATCATTCGACCCATTTGGGACCTCATTATAATCCTTTAAACCTTTCACATTATCATAATTCCTCGCATAGAGTCTGTCGCCATATTTAATTATCAAATCTAAAATGGCGCTCGTCCAATTCTCGCAGGGCAGGCAACTCACAAACGCTAAAGACACCAAACACATCTGGACGTCCTGGTTGTTCCTGTTGGGGTACTGGAGGAACTTGTCGTCGTTTTGGGAAATGTGGGCTCGTAGGATGTATAAATCTTTTGTTATTTGTTGGAAGTTTTGCCAGTTTGCGGGGATTTCAGGAGGTATGATCCTGGGACGTATGTGGAATGTGACTGGTGTGAAATAGGCGTCGTGTTCTATGAATTCTACAGGGATGTTAGTTAGGATTTTCATTAAGAGTGTTATCAAGGATTCGAACCATAAAACGCATGCAGAGTAGTCTCCAGAAGGATTTATCTTTATCTGAAAAGTGCACATATGTCGTGATATTAATTTTTCTGATAAATAAAAATCTTGTTTTTTTTTTTAAATAATAATAATAATTTACATTTATATTATTTATACGTTTCGTTGATGTAGAATGTCGCTTTCTTCAGGGACTGTTAAACAAAAACCAATTTGTATAGTTTTTACCTTTGAGATATTGGATTGAAGTAACTTTTTACTTTTGAGGTATTTGACTTTTTCTTAAATAAACGCTTACAAAATATTAAATTAAACATTCTCTAAAAATGAAATTGATAATACTTAAACATTATAAGTTAAAGTTATAAGAGCTATAGGTGTTTTTGTTCATGGGCATTGGTCGATCAAAAATTCTGAATTCATTTTACTAGACTGATTCTTCGTATTTGGATTATATTCGTGTGTAAACGTTAATTTTGTCTGATTAATTGATATGATATAAGGTCGGATGCAGTTGTACGCATATAAATCATTTGATGTCTTGTTGTCCAAAAAGATATTTATTAGACATTGGTATAGGGTGTCCCAGCAGGTTTTTTCAAAGTCGACCTTTTTTTAATTTTAAATTCATAGTTAAACATAAAGTCTTAATTCTTGGAATTTTGGGACAATTGTGTAATTATTTTGAAAATTACACAAGAATTGAAAAAAAAGTTACATGGCGAACCCTATTTTTTAAATAAAAAGAGACAGAGGCATAAAATTGACTGTACAAATTGTGATTTTCGCCACTTATATTGGCGAAACTGGACAGCATCTAAAAAAACGTCTTAGACAACATTCACAAAAATCAAAATCAAAATCAAACAACGATAACTGACCACATCCAAAGTTTCAATCATATTTTCAATTTTGATGTTGCCACAATTTTATATCACGAGTCGAATACATCGCAGAGACGCTTTTCAGAATCATGTTCCATACATCTTTATAAAAATAGCATAAACAAAAGAGTTGATACTTCTTCACTGTGTGAGAATTACCAAGTAGTTTTAAACAATGTTTCGAAGTTCATACCTTTAAAATAATTACCCATCCTGACTCGACGTTTTAATTATATCAATTTTTCTTTTTCTTTAAATTTTTATCTCTATTCTACCTACTATGTCCGCCCTCACAATTGCCATCTATTTATCTTTTACTTTATGTACCCTCCTCGCGTTGTCAAACCTTAAATTCTCTGGTCAGTTCGTGTGCCTTCTCCCTAACTTTCAACATGTGGTGCGCACATTGGTGCACATTTAGGCTTCATTCTCGCATCGTAATACGGAATACAATAAAAAACTCATTCTAAAATTTTTATATTGTTCGATTTAAAGTGACAAGAATTGTTTTTATTGTGCTGCATAGTGAACAATTATAATTATGAAATAATTAGGATTACTACAATTACATATAAGTTTTTACACCATATCACTTTCTTATGAATTAGTTTTAATTAATAATTTCTATCTGTGCTTTCAAACTAGAGTCCACTAAAGATGACACAAAACAATGTGTCGAAACGTATGGAAACAATAATAATGTTATAAGTTCATACAAGTTTTTAATTGATGTATTGTCCTGAAGACTGATTCTCACATATCTCAACATGAAAATTATAAAAATTTAACATATATATGTGTATATGTATAATATTTATTTATGTACAGGGAACTGAAAGCCGAAGCGCAGGACCAGGAAGCGTGGAAGCAGAATTTTAGAAAGAAAAATACATGAAAAAAATGTATAAGAACAAAGGAAAAGAACAAAGGAAAGGTGGTAATGGCAATGATAGACGACGAAGGGTAAGAAAATCATTGATTTGTGGTTGTTCTCACACCATGGACCTGCCTCCGGACAGATTACCATTTTTTATTTATATAATATAAATTTATATGAGTTGTTCTGTGGTGTAATGGTCAAACTCGTGGACTCTTGTGTACTGGGTTGTAGGTTCGAATCTCGCTCTGCACAACTTCGCATCTGGCAGTAGCGATGTCCATTTTGAATTGAAAATGTTTTCAATTCAAAATAGCCAATTTCGTGCACTGCGGTGTGAAATGGCAATGAGAAATTTCTTACACAAATCTTTCCTGAATCGAGTTGGTTTTTAACTCAGCTCACGGACCTGCCTTAGGGCAGTACTACCAATTATTATCATTTATATGCAAGTGTATGTGTATCTTGAAAGCGCAACCCATTACGTGTATCTTGAAAGCGCAACTTGATTCAAATACAGACACAAAGTCATCACACTACTCGAAGTGTTTTCAAAGTATTTTCATTTCACAAATATATCAAATAAGATTAAGGTTAGATATATAGACCTAATAAAGACAATTTCTTTTTACAAACCGTATTCCTTCCACGACTTTTCCGTCTCATATTTCGTTTATCTTTAGCCTTAGATAATCTGCTCGGACTGAAATTTCCATTTTCATCACAATCGTTGGGGTCGAAAAGAAAACAGGACTTCCCCTGTTTCCAAATGGCGACGTTGTACACTTCGCTGGTCAAAAGCGCACATTTCGTTTGCTCTAAAAAATAAGTTAACTAGGCTTAAGTGACATTTTGATAATAATCAATAAAAGATCATTATATTACTTTATGACTGATTTATTCCAGTAAACCACAAGACGTAATTAAAACGTAAATGTAACGTAACAGATGCAGCGTTGAACAAAGCAATTACGTAACTTATTATTAGGAGGCATATTTATACTTAAGTATAGTATATTCTTAGTAAGATTTATACTTAGAATTTTATATCAAGCTGTGCTACTTTTCTCTATTATTCTTATCATTTTTTAAAAAAATATTTACTCATTAAATAAAGGTCAAAACTTTAGTTGTTGTTTCAAATCGAGTGAGACGCTGTGCTCACCTCAGTAAGGTTTTGAAACTACTTCGATATTTATACTTAAAATTTTATATCAAGCTGTGCTATTTATTCTGTATTATTTTTTCAAAAAATAATTACTTTATAATATAAATATAACTTTAATTGTTATTTCAACTCGAGTGAGGCGCTGTGCTCGCCTTAGTTAGGTTTTGAACCCTGAACAATAATAATCGACTAGAAATTATATATTTTTGGGTTTCTGAACTTCAAGTTTATGTTTTTGCCAAAAATTCCGATTTTCTAGTTTTATCATTTTATCATTTTTTTAAATAATTCTGGATAGTTTTAGACTAATTTATTACCCACTTGGTTTCCCAATAACAAGTTTATGTTTTCGCCAGAAATTCCGATTTGGTAATTCATATCATTTTATAAATTTTTTAAGTAGCTCTGAACAGTTTTAGACTTTAATTTGTTACTCAAAAATACCAGTAAAGCACAAGACGTAATTAAGACGTTAATATAACATAACAGATGTAACGTTGAACAAAGCAGTTACGTAACTTAGAAGGCATATTTATACTTAAGTATAGTATATTTTTAGTAAGATTTATACCTAAGTATACATGTAAAGTTGTATAATATTAGAAGCTATTGCAGGTTATTCAATTTGGACAAATTTTTCAAACACGTTAGTTATTTTCGACAAATAGTTTAAATATTACACACTATTAAAAAATAAATACACATTATTAAAAAATAAAAATAAAAAACACTTTAATTAATTTTTATAAAGATTAATTAACGTTAGAAGCTGTTACGTTTTTGAGGTGGAAATAGAAGCGTCTGTGTGCCTTCTATTGTTTGATGTAACCAGTGGCGTAACTAGACCCTCCGGGGCCCCTGGCAAAGTCTTCCGCTGGGGCCCTATCGTAATACTCAATTTTTAATTTATCTAATTTTGTTTAATAAACGTTAATAATCATTTATATGCTGTTTTACTACTGGCTAAAACAATTTTTAATGAATTTTATCACACTTAGCAAACTAGCTTCGACTAATTTAACTAGCCCCCAAACAAATCTTGATACGAAGCCCCGCGAAGGAGCGCTACGCCCCTGATATTGAGAAAAGAGTTCTTCACGTGTTCGTTGTTTATCTTAAAAGTCGATAAAGTATAAATTATTATATATACAATAATAAATTTATTAATTCATTCTTGATATCATATTATACATGTATAAACTAAAGATTTTCCAATGCAGTTCCATCGCAGCTCTTTATCGCATAAAAGATAAAACACAATACTTTCGCTGTGCGGCGGCGACTCCTTCGGTTTTAACTAACTAAGTATTCGGCCGAATGTTAGTTCGATGCAAGCCTGGTTGAATAATTAACTCCAACTTTGAACTTAAAAAATATAAAACATAAGTTTCAAGTGAAATAAAATTTATGTACAATGTAAAAATGTATTTCTTAGTCCGCGGTTTCCTGGGCCGGGGCCCCCTTAGATCGGGGGCCCGTGGCATTTTGCCACCCATGCCACCCTATAGTTACGCCACTGGATGTAACATCTGTTACGTTATATCAACGTTTTAATTGCGTTTTGTGGTTTACCGGGTATGATTAAACTGCTTTTCGGAGGTCTCTATTACATATTTTAGTATGTTCATTAATGTCAGGTACTCTTTTGCTATATTCATTAAAATGGCAAAAAAAATTAAAAATCAACTGTTAAGTAACCGTCCGACTGATCTTTGCCGAAAACTAATCAGCTCAATTCCCATTTAATACTTTTCGAACAGTTGCCGAATTTTTAAAATCGATTAAAAATGTTTGGCTAAAACACGAAATGATTATCACAGGTCAACAAAGAAAATGGTGCAAACGATTCTAATGCTGTTTTAAGTATATTTGGGGCGCCGATTTCAAAAATGACATTGTTTTCTTTCTATGAGCTTTAGTTTTCAAGATATGATATATATGATATAAGGAATGAAAGTACAAAATAGTAATACATTTCAGAATGTTATTTTAATGAGATATGCCTACTCGTACATACAAACTTGCAAGACCCATTCGGCCTTAGTTGGGACATTAGTTGACACCGTGAAAAGTTCTTTTCCGTGACGACCTAGAATGGACCTGGTTTCGGCAACTTTTTTCCAAGTTCCAAACTAGATCTGATACAAAAAAATAGTTTGCAGATTTGAAATCAGCGCAAAAAATACTATACGAATCAGCTCTAACATTTGATGCACCAAACAAAAGAAAAATTTGTAGGCCTGTATTATTTAAGTTTGCAATTTTAAAAACACGGCTGGGCTTTTAATTCTTTGAAATTGATGGAAAGAAAGGTTAAACTTTGGCTCACTTGTTTATTCCAAATTTGAGGTCAATTGAATCAGTATTACTTGAAACGTAGACAAAACTTCATTAGCAAGTCGGATATAATTGTCAAAACAAAACTCTTCTATTATTATCTAATATTAACAATAATATTTTAATTAAGCCTTACCATTACTTCCACTATCCCCCTTTTCATCAAAATATTCATCCAAGATTTCTCTCAAAGAACCATTGGTATCAAGAACATTTCCTTTCATATTTTTGGCTGTTAAGAAAACACATTCTTGTGCAGGACCAAGTTCGACATCCAAAACATTGCTTGCAATTTCAATGGAACTTGGTGCGTAAAACTTGGGCGACGGAGGCCTTGTATATTTCATCGATATTTTGGATTTTTTAAAACTAACTTGCATGTTTTTGGACCCGCTAGGAAACTTTATGGAACAACTTTGTTGTATCCTTTGTTCGTTAAATAAACCTGGTGCATTAAAAATATTAGCGTCCCCAGTTTCTTCATCCTGACATTTACATTTCGCGGTTTGCGTTTCATAAAACTTATCACCGTGCAACAAAACATTATTTAGCAAATTAAAATCCCATTGCTTAGTTCTAAAAACGGACGCCATAGCCAGTGCTGCCAACAAAACGCAAACAGTTCTACCATCCTCATTTTCGAACCATAAGTTTTTTTTAGTCGCACGCAAGATGGCGTGTTCCGGCAACGAATCAATGTTTAATGGAGTGAAGTTCACCGGAGGTTTGTTTTCTGGCTGCGGTTCTGGTCTTGGCCAAATTTTTAACTGAATGAGGTGTAGTTGGAATTTGTTTTTATGGCGTATTGGAGTGTGGGATTTTATTATGTTTGTTATGTTGCCGGAATACAATGTGCTGATGCAACAACAAGTTCCAATATCTAAAAAATAAATGGAATTTTAGTATCACGAAAATTATTGGATCATGCTTAATTCTGTATTAGTGTTTTCAGCGTATCACAAATGGTGCTAGTGCGCTTCAAACTCAGCGTTTGTTTAACTATATAGTTTTTCTAAATATAGTACACGTACTTTGAATGTTTAAGTAAATTTTATATATTGAAAGGTATCTTGTTTGAAAGAATTTTTTTTTTCATTTTTCTTGTTATATATTTTTACAACATATTTATGATTTTGTTGAAAATATATTTTATGCGCATGTGTTTTATTCTCATTTCATTTAGTCAAATTAATCAGGTTTATCCTTTCTATATTTCATATTTATAAAAATTTATATAAAGGGTAAATTTTTACGTGCTACGGTTGGTGGCGACATCTATGATATGCTGAAAGAATTAAAATTGATGTAATGTCAAAGCGAACATGTTTCCCATCTATGCATACTTGTTTATCTATGGATAGAATTTACAAGATATTCGCAATTTTGTTTGAACTTTACAGATTTAAACACAAATTCTGAGCAAAAAATATAAATATAAACAAATTGTTTTCTTGAAAATAATGTTTATTTTATACATTTTGGAATTAGATTCGATTACATCAAGTTTTCGGTCAAATATAATTCATTTACTAAAGAATAACAGAACACAGTAAACATTAACTAAAAAATAAAAAATATGGTTTGAAACTTAGATAGATTCTGGATTAAATTCTAGTTTAGAATTCTATATATTTATTATTAAAATCTTTCTAACAATGATCATTATTGACCGCCAATAGAATTTTTTCTAACTTTTTTCACTGGATCTCCGAAAGTGCTAGGCCTGCCTTACCAGAAATTTTTCCAGTTGTCTATTTTGTCAATACAAAAAATGAATTATATTTTGCCCCGTATCTTCAAAACGGATGGACCTGCCTTGGCCAAAAACTAATCAACATATGTTCTTATCATTAGAAATCGAATGGTTTTTTAATCATTCAAATCGGTTGAACCATATTCCCGAAATCATCGACGAAAATTTGTATCCACACACACACACAAATGCGCATACACACATACACTCAATTTGTTCTAAGGTATTCCAAAATGTTCAGAAATTTCTGAAACGTAAAGATATATAAAAATTTTCGTTTTCTATGTTTTGCTATCACTATAACGTACCCTTCGGGAAGTTAATAATAATCAAATCCTAGTACTTTATTAAATAAAATCTTTTTTAATAATAATAAAAAAATAGTTTTAGAAATTTTCTAATTATTTATATCTATTTATACCTTCGCATTGATTTCCAGTCGTCGGTTCATCTTTTACAAAAGGATTAAAATAATAATAAGGTCCCTTGTTCGATTCCCTCCAAATGGCAATGCAAGATTGATCCAAATTTAAAATTCCTGTCAGGGAATTGTCGTAGGAGTCGTCTTTGAAAAAACTTTCTAAAACTTAAAAAATAACTAATGTTATCATTAATTTATATGCATGTATTATATATAAATATTAGAGTGGGTCTTTAATATGGATGTTTTCGAATTTTCTTGCTCCTAGGGGCTGAAAGGCTTCGAAATTGATAAATAACAGTTCTCTCAAAGTTTTAGCTCTTAATATTAAGTTAAAGATAGTCCGCAACATAGATAAGGAAATGGTCCGCAATTACCCAAGTTTTTTGATTTTTCTTCCTAAATAAACACTTATTTTATGAAATATATCAAATCTTTGTTGTATTTTTTTTATTTATGATCAAAATAAGCAAATACAATGCTCAATATTTTAATTTACTTTTCACTAAGTTATAAATCAAATGATTTTACCCATGTTATTTTCATAGAAACTTTGGTTGGAGTACGAACTATCGAAAAGTTAATATTAAGGTCTGAAACTTTCAGAGAATTATTTTTTATCAATTTGGAAACATTTGAGCCTCTGGGAGAAAGGAAATTTGAAAGAATCCATATTAAGGACCACCCTAGTATATTTAATATGTTTTGTTTAAATAAACAAATTACTTTTAGTTAAATCGTCATCAACAGAATCCAACCTTCCTTCTAAGACATTTTCACTAAATTCAAAGCTTATTTGGATGTTTTCCATCTCTAGCTCCCGAATGAATGAATTTATTGGGATAGAATTTAAAACTTTAGTATTATTATCTTTGAGAATTTGCAAACACTTTTGATAATGCTCTGATCCTTTGTTTAAAATCTGAAAATAGAAAAATAAGCAATTAAAATTATATTTATATGAATTTATATTTATATGTGTAATTGCATTCATAAACTATACGTCCGGGTAAACTTTTAGGTAAATCCCCGGACAGGTTTTCAGATATTTTGATTGAAAGCAAGTGGTAGGAGTAGGCCGCCCCGAACACTTTTTTTTATTTTTTTGGTAAATTTTTATAATGCCTATATAAAGTACAAATAACCCTAAAATTTTCAACCTCCTACCACAAACTCCTATTTTGTAAGGATTATTATAGCAATTACATCATTTTTTATAAACCACTAACTGTACCCGTTCACGCTTTGCCGTGTTTACTTTCAATTAAATTTTTTTAACAAAAATGCATATTTGTTACATCTAGTCTACCAGTTTTCTTGTCTACCAGTCTACCCGTCTATATTAATAAATCAATTTACCATTTACCAGTTCACCTGTTTACCAAGATAACTTTCCACCAATATATCTGTGAACCTCTGTTTATCAGTCGACCAATTTAGCTGTCCTACAATTTACCTATTCAACAAATCACCTGTCTACCTATTTAGCTGACCTTAAATTTACCTGTGTAGCAATTCACAACAATTTGCCTATCAATCTGTTTATCAATCACCATATTTTACCTCTCAACCAATTTACCTGCCATCCCGTTCTTCATATCTACCAATTAACCTGTCAACCTGTTTATCTGTCTACATATTCGTCTATCTATCTATCCTGTCTACCATATTACATAACCACCATGTTACCTGTCTACCAGTTCACCTATCCACCAATTTACCTATCTATCTGTTCATTAGTCTATGTATCCATCTATCTACCTGTCCACCAATATACCTGTCAACCTGTTTATCAGTCTACAAATTTAACTGTCCCACAATCTAACCTATTCAACAAATCACCTATGTACCAATTTACCTGCTCTTCAATTTTCTTGCGTAGCAGCTTACCTATTAACCTGTTATCAATCACTATTTCACCTGTTAACCAATTTACCAGATTACCAATTTACCTTCCATCTCGTTCTTCATGTCTACCATTTAACCTGTCAACCTGTTTATCTGTCTACATATTCGTTTATCTACCAGTTGCCCTGTTTACCATTTTACATAACCAATTTATCTGTCTACCTATTCATAAGTCTACGTATCTATCTATCTACCTGTCCACCAATATACCTGACAACTTGCTTATCAGTCTACCAATACAGCTGTCCCACAATTTACCTATTCAACAAATCATCTGTCTACGTATGTATCTATCTACTTGTTTAACTATTTATTTGTTTACCTGTTTATCTGTCTGCCAGTTTTCCTGTCTACCAGTCTGGTAGTCTACCAATTAATTAAAAACTAGTTGGTATTGGTATTTTGCCTTGAGGCAAGTTACATTAACTTCCCGATATGTGTAAATAATCGACTTAATCAATAAAAAATAAATTAATTTATGAGTGATTAAAACTATTCCGATTTTGAAAACTCAAAAACCGTTCCAAAGATATTGGTTGGGAATCGACGTGATTAGTTTTTGGTCCGAGTAGATTTATTACACAGAATTGAAAACGAATGAACGCGTTAACTCGGAATATTTTCTAAAAGCAAATTTTCAAAATTCAATAATTTTTATAACTGAACCAGTTTCTGTAGGACCTTAATGGTTTAGTATGTTCATTAAGATCAAGTACTCTATCATTATACCAAGCAAATCGTCTAATTTTAATTTTAACAAACGTCAAAAAAACTACTCATTTTCTCAAACTTTGATAATTTTTTAAAATTAAACTACTTGTCGTAAGGCCGCAATATTTCAGTAAGTTCTATAAGACCATGATATATATCGCCAAAAAAAGTCCCATAAAAATCGTTTTAAATTTTCTTTTCAACATTTAATTACAAGAAAACGGCTCGGTAGATTTTCCCCTAAAACTAATCAGTATCATCATTCCCAACTAATATTTTTCGAACAGTTTTTGATTTTTTAAAATCGGTTCGGTAGTATGAGCTTAAATGTGGACGAAAAGTGTAACACTTTTTTCCAAATTGCAAAGAAACGGTTCGGCCGATCGTCGCACAAAACTGAGAAACGATAATCCTCATCGAGATACAACAAATGCTTTTTAAATTTCTGAAATCGGTTCAGGCGTTTTTGAGCAAACGTCGATGCCAAAAAGACCATACTAATTTTTGCAAACTTTGACGAATTTTCAAAGCTAAACGAGTTGTCGTAAGGCCGTAATATTTTAGTATGGTCTAGAAGACTATGTTATCTACCGTCTAAAAAACTCATAAAAATCGTCAAAAAAAATTATTTTAACACTTTATTACAAGAAAACGGCCCGGCCGATCTTCGGACCAAAAACTAATCAGGTCGATTCCCAACCAATATCTTTCGAACGGTTTTTGAGTTTTCAAAATCGATTCAGAATTGCGGGCTAAAACGTGGACGAAAAATTTTTCGCTTTTCTGCTATTTACAAAGCAACGGCTTGGCTGATCGTCGCGCAAAATTAATAAACGATGAGGACTAGCATCGAGATACATCGAATGGCTTTTAAATTTTTGAAATCGCTCCAGCCGTTTTGGAGAAAACGTCGATTTACGGCAAAAAATCTGTTCACATACACGCACACACACACATACTTTTTCCAATTTTGGTCTCATTCGATTCAGAATGGCTTGAAACGTCGAGAAAACATAAAATTAGCGAATCGGATTTTTTGATGAAAACAAACTCCTCCTTCGGGAAGTTAAAAATATAATTACTATAATAATTCTTACAAAATAGGGGTTTGTGGTAGGAGGTTGAAAATTTAAGATTATATGTGTTTTTACATACGCATAATAAAAAAATATAAAAATAACCGAAACAATTAAAAAAAACGTCAAAAAGACTTCGAGGCGTTAAAATATCCAACCTGTCTTGGGATTTACCTAACAATTTCCCAAATTTTCACTACGATCGGACATATATCGATAGTTAGTTGTTTGATATGTGTCGGTCTTTACAGTATAATTACTGCTGATATGCTTATATTATAAGTTGGAATGCTGAATGGGATATTTTACTCGAAGATGCATTTAATACAACTGAATAATCATAAATTTTTTTTATTTATATCTATTGGGTACAGCTAGTTATTTGTAAGCATCAACAAATATATATTCAATTGTATAATAAAACTAGTGGGCTGGGTGGCATCGTGCCTTAAGCCAAATTGCTGGAACTTCCCGTACCGTAACGAAATGTTCGAGAAATATTGAATGTTTTCAAATAGATTATTATAAATATTGTAGCATTGTCTAATATTTATAATAATTATATAAACTGAAGTGCAAAGTTAAAATTATTTGTTTAAAGTATATTAGAACTTTAGTCAGAATTAAAAATAAAATCTGAATTATTTTCGATATACAAAAAAACTAAAAAAAAAAAAAATATATAATTTTTTTTTCTTACAAAATCAATTATTTTGTTAAGACAAGCAGAAAGTTCTTTGAATCATTTAAATCGGACGTTTAGTTCTCTCAAAAACTGCCATTTTTTACATATTTAGCTCCCTATCTTCGCAATGGCTGGGCCTGCCTTTGCCAAAAACTAATAAACACTTCTCCCAACTAATCCCTTCTCATTACTAATTGAATATTTTTTAGATCATTCAAATTGGATACTCCGTTCTCTCAAAAAGTCGATTTCTATTTTCTGCACTCTTTGCTCCGTATCTCCGAAACGGCTGGACTTGTCTTTGCCAAAAACTAGTCAGCTCTTCTCCCTATCAATAGGAATCGAATGTTTTTTGAACCATTCAAATCGGTTGATCCGTGCGCCCGAAAAACACACACACATCCATTTCTTCTGAAGTATGCCAAAACGTTCAGAAACCTTCAAAATGTCGAGAAATGTAAAAATTTTCAATTTCGATTTTCGGCGCATTACAATAACTTACCCTACGGGAAGTTAAAAAAAAAAACAAAGTAAAATTACTATAATAGAAATTATTTATAACATTATAAAGTATGTGGTAAAAATAAAAAGCTTCCTTCAAATATATTAATTTATTTTAATGCTACTTGTTTTGCTATCTTCATGGCAAGAGAGTTTGTTTTACATATTTATTTTTTATTTATTTATTTATTTTAGTTTTTAACATGAACATAAAAATGGCAGACATATGGAGATGGTGGGAGAAAAACACCATTATCAACATCACTAATAATAATATGAAGGAGAAGCGGTTATTACAAAAAAAATGTGACAATTTTGTCCAGTATGATACAATTTGGCATTATAAGAAAAAGTTATGGATCAAGTCTGAAATAATACAAATAGAGTCCTGTTTGCAATAAGTAAGAATGATGCAAAAGCTTTACTAATATAATTTATTCTATATTTGTTGTTAACAATTCAAACAAAACATATGTTACTTCTAGTACGATTATATTTCACTTATATTAGTTTCGGCTTATTAATATTTCATTGTTTTTCATCACGTTCCTTACTATGAGTTTTCTTGTGTCTTTTGAAACTGTTCGGATGAATAAATACCTTGTTACATATTTCACAGTCATATCGACGATATGTAGAATGAACAAGCATGTGCCTTTTCAGAGAACGTGGCAGTCTGAATGTCTTACTACAGGTTTTGCATTCATGCGGGCGTGCTCCACTGTGAATAAGAATGTGTTGTTTCAGACTACCTAGCAGTCTGAATGTCTTACCACACGTCTTGCATTCATGGGGGCGCACTCCACTGTGAATAAGCATGTGCTTGTTCAAAGTATCAAGTCGCGCTAATCTTTCATGGCATATATTACATTCGAAAAGGCGTTCTCCTGTATGAGTTGGAATGTGTGCTGCTAAATAACTTCTTTGATTGAACGTCCGATTGCAGATTTCACATTTGAAACGATACTCTGAAGTGTGAATGGCCATGTGCTTTTTTAGAATGCTTGCACGTTTGAATGCCTTGTTGCATTGTTTGCATTCATGGGGGCGCACTTCACTGTGAACAATCAAGTGTATTTTCAGAGCACTAAAATGTATGAATTTTTTGCTGCATATTTCACATGCATAAGGTTGGTCTCCGTTGTGAAGACGCAAGTGTTTTTTCAGTGTGCGGGATTGTATGAATGTCTTGTTGCATATTTCACATGCATAAGGTCGTAATCCACTGTGAATACGCGTGTGGATTTCCAAAGAAGCCATTTGTTTGAAACTTTTACTGCATATCTCACATGTAAAGGGGCGCTCTTCTGTATGGATGAGCATGTGTTTCCCCAAATTGCCTTTTTGGTTGAATGCCCTTTCACATTTTTCACACTTGAAAGGGAGTTCACCAGAATGTGTAATTGTGTGGATTTTCAAACCAATTGATCGTTTAAATGCCTTATTACAGACTTCGCATTTGAAAGGGCGTTCTGCGCTATGTATAACCATGTGTCTGGACAAAGCTGATGGACTTTTAAATGTCTTATGGCATACACCACACGTATGGGAGCCTTCTTTACTATGACTAGGTATTCTACTACAAATGTCAGATTTATAACTGTTGTCCTCGATTATCTCCTGTTTAACTTCTTCAATTGTTACATCGGAATCCATGAATCTTTCTAAACACGTATCATCATCTTCTGAACATGATTCAGTCTTAACAATACCATCAAAATAATCATGTACGTCTTCTGAATATTCTAGTGATTCAATTTTAATTGTCTGATCATTCATAGACACATTTGTCTCTTCTGTCATTTTTAGATAATGTCACTGCTTGAAATAAAAAAAATATTAACGAGTTAAATAGTTGCGTACTATTTAATAATCTATTGTAATCAATTATTTTCTTCTATATGATAATCAATTTATCCAAATCTATATTCGTTATCAAGTGTCACATTTGAATCGACACTTTAAGCATAGATAAAAGAAGAGTAGTCACTATGAGCGAAAACGTGGTAGGAAAAGTCAAATCGACTGAAGCGCTCTTAGTGGATGTTTTGAGCATTACGGCAGGCTACTATAACCGAGAATGTGAACGAAAACACGTTGAAATTTTTATTTCATATTTAATTAAATAACTAGAGGTGTATGGTATGGTGCCTTAAGGCAAATTGCTGGAACTTCCCGTACCAATTTTTTTTTAAAAAAAGATTAACATTTTTGAAAAAAATTAACTCTGAAAAAAATAGATTTTTGAGAAACTATAAATTTTTTTTTTTGAAAAAAAAAAGACTTTTCGAAGAAAAATTTAGTTTAAAATATTTTGGAAATTCTGAACTTTTTTTCAAAGCAATCGTACTGATTTGGCTGCAGACGAAATATCGAAGAGCGTTTGTATCCGCACACACACACACGCACACACACATACACACATATACCCACAAACACTCACACATACACACACACATACATACATTTTTTCTAATGTATGCCAAAATGTTCAGAAGGTTTTGAAACGTAAAGATATATAAAAATTTTCATTTTCGATTTTTTTGCGATTACAATAACTTGCCCTACGGGAAGTTAATTAATAAAAATTAACCACAATAATCGAAAAATGGTCATAGTTTCACCAAAGCATTAGCTTGCACTTAAAAGCTCATATTTTCCAAACAACGTGAGATTTTTTTTTTTTTTTTTCAGGTCAGTTAAGATCAATACTATCATCCCCTTTCAGTTTGATGTTGAGGTCTGGGATACCTAGAATTGAAAGATCAATGAAAATTGTATGTATTGTTTAATAATAAAAGAAAACTAGTGGTGTATGGCATCGTGCCTTAAGGCAAATTGCTGGAACTTCTCGTACCTTAATGGAATATTCCAGGAATATTAAATGTTTTGAAATAGATCATTATATAAATAATGTAACTTTCATTATTCTTATTTTATAAAAATAAATAAACAAAACTTAATCAACCGGATTTAAAATGAAGAATATTGTCTTATAGTTCTATATGCAGTTTGCTCCCTGTTTTGTTATGGTCTTGTTTTACTTCGCCTATGGGGTAAGTAGGGATACATATGACAAATTGTAGAAAAGTAGTAAAAAACATATTTTTATAATCAGGAATTAACTGGGAATTTTACCGAACATAGTATGATAGCTGTTTATTTGATTCTAGTTATGTGTTGTGATGTAGTTCATTTGGTTTATACAGTATAATTACTTAGAGTAAAATTGGATCTTTGTATTATATAAACTGAATTGCAAAGTTAAAATTATTATTATTAAAATTATATATGTGATGTTTAAAACTTTAACTAAAATTAGAATTAAAATCTGAATTATTTTTTGGTATTAAAAAAAATTCTTTTGAAAACTCATATTTTGCAATCGTTTGTCAACACAAGCAGAAAGTTTTTTAAATGCTTAGTTCTCTCAAAAATTGCAATTTTTGCACAATAAGCTCGGCATATGTGAAACGACTGGACCTGCCTTTGTGAATCACTCCTTCTCCTCGTCATTACGAATTGAATGTTTTTTGGATCATTCAAATCGGATGCTCCGTTCTCTCAAAAACTCGATTTCGATTTTCTGCACTCTTTGCTCCGTATCTCCGAAACGGCTGGACTGCCTTTAGCTTTTACCAAAAACTAATTACCACATCTCCCTATCAATAGAAATCGAATGTTTTTTGATTCGTGCGTCCGAAAACGTGGCCGAAAAATTGTATCCACACATACACACACATCCATTTTTTCTTAGGTATGCCAAAATGTTCAGAAAAATTCAAAACGTGAAAATATGCAAAAATTGACAATTTCGATTTTTGAATGATTACAATAACTTACTTTATTGGATGTTAATAAATATATGAAGAACATTTTTATTTATTGCACTTATACAATTTAATTTATAAATAAATATTAATTTTCAAAATGGACATAACAACACTACTTCTTCGTAAGAATGTTCTCCTGTATGATTCTTCTCATGTGCATTTAATCAGTTTTTCTTTGAGAATTTTGAAGTAAAACTTCATTAGGCGCGACTAGGGAGTAAATCTGTACAAATGCAACGCAAGAGCGTTACGCTCTCGATTATATTGGGTCGATTGTGATTGGTCGTCGTGATGCGTGAGAATGATTGCTTTGAGTGTATAGTATGACGTGTGAGAAACGTAAGTTTATTGAAGTAAATTGTATTATGCGTGGATACTATATATTTTTAGAAATTATTTTTATAGCCAAGACAGATACTACAGCTGTTCAAAGAATGAGACTGTATCGCCAGCGAAAAAGTAAAAAAAAACAAGCAGTCAATAAATGTATGTTAATTTTAATTACATGAAACTCTTCAAACACAATTACATGATGGGTGAAATTGTGAGAACAATATTTATTTAGGCGTTGTTTAGCATAATAATTCTCAACATTTTTATAGATATCAAAAATATTAAAGCAGTACAGTTTTATTCTATCATGCCAAAGATATATCTTTGCAGAATTATATCTCAAACACTTTTAGAAGAAGTCAAGTATTACAAAGTTGCATATTTTTATAAATAATGAAGAATAAATTGATATTTAGATTTATTACTCTAAACAAAGCGTTAATGAAATTATTCAAGATTGGTATAAGTTCACTGTGTGAACGAATATTATATAATTTATTAATCAGCAATTACATCATTTCTCTAATAAAATTCAAGTCTTAAATGCTAATTACAATGACAAACTGATCATGTCTGAAGTGTGACTTTAATTACATTATTATTTTCAAACATTATAAATATTTTTAATGGTATTTTAAATATATAATTTATAATTTTTACTATATAAATATGTATAATGGTTAGGATTAAAAAATGTGTGCATCACAAGTGTTACCATATTACTAATAAACATTATTCAAAATTATTATATGATGTATTTATTTTACTTATGCTATCTTGTACAATAGGAAAAAAGTTTTACTTCAACCTTACGCGCACTCTTTTTTTTCATGTCTCATTGATTGTTTTGTTCAGAATGGATCTTTGCATGCCGTTTTAATATATATCCTGCTGTGAATCCTTTATCACATTCTGAGCATTTATGAAGGTTTTCTCTATTATGAATCTTCTCATGTACTTTTAATTTGTATTCTATTATAAATGCTTTATGGCATATTTTGCATTTATAAGGGCGCTCTCCGGTATGAGTCATTTCATGATGGATTAATAATCGTCTAGTTATGAATCCTTTACCACATATCGAACATTTATGAAGGTTTTCTCCAGTGTGAATCTTTACATGTAGTTTTAATTTATACTCTGTTATAAATGCTTTATAGCATATTGCGCATTTATAAGGACGATCACCAGTATGAGTCATTTGGTGATTGATTAATAATCGTTTTGTTGCAAATGCTTTATTGCAAGTTGTACATTTATGATTGGTGTCTTTAGTATGTGTGATTTCATGGCTTTTCATGTCATATTTTGTTATGAATGTTTTATTGCATATTTCACATTTGTAAGGACGGTCTTTGGTATGAAGCATTTCATGTCGGATTAATACATGTTTTGATGCTAATGATTTATTGCATATGGTACATTTAAAATTGCTTTCTTTGGTGTGGGTGGATTCATGTTGTTGCCAATCGTGTTTTTTGATGAATGCTTTATTACATATTTTACATGTATAAGGACGTTCTCCGGTATGAAGCATTTTGTGTTGACTTAAACTTTGTTTGGAGGAGAATGCTTCGTTGCATATCGCACACTCATGAGGGCGTACTCCAGAGTGGGCCCTTTCATGTACCCTTAGAACATCTTTTCTTCTGAATGCCTTGTGGCATATGGTACATTTAAAATTGCGTTCTTCACTATGAACAATTCCATGTCGGTTTAAGTATTTTTTTGTTTTAAATGTTTTATTGCATATTATGCATTCATGGACTTGTTTGGAGTTAAGGGTTGTTTGATTTAAATTTGTTTCGTTAGGATTTGGCACAGTGTCTTGGTATTCACTGGGTTCTTTCTTTATTTCTTCCTCAACTGTTACCTCAGATTTTAAGAAACGCTGTAGACATATTTCTTTGCTTTCTGGGCATATTTCTGCTATTTCATAATCATCAAGTTCTTGTTTGACTTGAGGATATTCATTTTGTTCAATTTTGATTGTTGTGTTTGAATTTGTTTTTTCAGACATTTGGTTTTGTTGCTTCTTGCATATAAATTAATGATGAATTCTTAAAAGTTGATTTTCATTTATCTCCCTTGAATTAATAATTTGAATATATATATATGTATATATATATAGATATAGATTATTTATTTATTTGATATGATTCATACATACTGTATCTCAGTCAGACAATTATTCTGGTATGAGAGATCACAGCAATTATAACAAAAATAAAATCTAAATTTTAAGTAACAGGCTTACATTAAGACATATATTTTCACTTAATAAAATATTTATATTTACAATAGTTTTGTTTACATGTCTTATATCCAACACTTTGACTGTCAAAATTTGACATTTCATTCTCTCACACTGACGTGAACACAGAGCTTACTAAAGCCGCATCCACACTGTGTAGTTTTAGGATATGCGGCAACCAGGTGTATATTTAGCGCAAGTGAGCCAAAAATCAAATATTTTTCTTAGTTACTAAGAAACGTCAATGTTCTTTTGTACTTTTTGCATTTGTTGACAAATTGTAAGTTTTTTGTTCGTTAGTGTTTTATATTTGTTTATCAGGTTTTCATTAAGAATTGCTCTCAAATGCATAGCTCTTGGACACTATGAATAGAACAGCTCCTAATTCTGCTTTTGGATATAAATTCTACGTAGTGTATTGACAAATAAGTCTAATCATATTACACTTAAGGAAGGTTTCTATAAGAAACTAGCAAACCCGACGAACTCCGTTTCGCCACCAGATGGTTTCGTGAGAAAGATGAAGAAATTTTTTGTTTGTTTTATATTTGAAAAGGAAAAAATGTGATTTTATCATACAACAGTAATGAATTTATTTCGATTACAAAAATGAAGTGTTTTTTAGTTGAACTTTTCTAAGTAAATGAAAGTGAATCCGCAAATTATCCGTTTCATTGAAGTAAGTAATTGAAGTAAAAGTAGTGCTCTTTGGTAAACCACATTTTTTGTTTTTTGGTCTGGCGTTAACACAAACAAAGCGGATGGTTTTCCAACTCGTTAACAGGCAACGTATAACTGCCCATGTGAAAAACAATGATTTTCTAAATAATCTATTTGAAATTTATCCCGCAAACACTAAGCTATTGGCCTTGCGACTTGTTAATTGTCATTGCGAACGCAAGGCGAACTGGAAATTGCAAATTGAAGTCAAACAGAAGACCAGTCAGAATCATTGGTATGTCACCAAATCACCAGCAATTTTTTATTGAATGGTGTAATTCAGTGCGTGTACATCATTATTCTTTGCGGCAAGAATTGCTCGTTGACTTAACCAAGCATAATTCTGATAATTCTCACTAATGTCATTACTCGAATTTTTAATTACGGTGCGTGAAGTTCCAGCAATTTGCATTAGGGCACGATGCTATGCACCACTAATTTTCTTAGCTATAAACCTTGCGGAGCCCGAGACCTTTCCAATGAATGCAAAATTGTCGAAATCGGTTCGTGCGTTCTGGTCAGGAAGGTTAACCCGACTTATTTTTATATATATGGAAGATAAGTATAAGATAGATAAAACAGTTAGAAATCTTACACTTATTCAAAATTGGTTTACCACTTTAGACGGTTCTGAATATATTTAGAAAAAAATAATGTAAAATTTTGTAAGAAATACTTATTAGTTAATAAGAGTTAAGAATGATACCAGACGATGTAATGAACTAACACTATAGTGTATTGTTCACTAAATTTTACTTAATTTTTGTAGAATAAATTAGATAAAGTAGTAGTTATTATAGTAATTTATGTGTTATGTATATTTGAGCTTTTTGATTCACATTAAGATTTGATTGTATATCTATTATAATATATTATTGTTATTATTATATTATTACTAAACATATATATTTATTTATTAACTTCCCAAAGGAGAAGTTTGTTTTCATAAAAAAATCCGATTTGCTAATTTTATGTTTTCTCGACGTTTCAAGCCATTCTGAATCGAGTGAGACCAAATTTGGAAAAGGTATATGTGTGTGTGCGTGTGCGTGAACAGATTTTTTGCAGTTTTCTCAAAAACGGATAGCTAAACCGATTTCAAAAATTTAAAAGCTATTTGATGCACCTCGATTAGGACTATTGTTTATCTATTTTGTGCAACGATCGGCCTAGCCGTTTCTTCGTAAATAGCAGAAAAGTGAAAAAAAATTTTTTCACGTTTTATCCCGCAATTCTGTATCGATTTTGAAAATTCAAAAATCGTTTGAATAATATTGGGTGGGAATCGACCTTATTAGTTTTTGGTAAAGATCGACCGGGCCGTTTTCTTGTAATAAAGTTACAATAAATAAATTTTTCGACGATTTTCATGATTTTTTTTTTGTGATAGATATCATGGTTTTCTAGATCATACTAAAATATTACGGCCCTACGACAAGTCGTTTAATTTTAAAAATTAGTATCGTTTTTGGCATTTGCCAAAATTAGAACTTTTATCGACGTTTTCTCAAAAACGCCTGATCTGATTTCAGAAATTTAAAAGCCATTTGATGTATCTTGATGAAGATTATCGTTTATCAGTTTTGTGCGACGATCGGCCGAGCCGTTTCTTTGTAATTTGGCTCATACTACCGAATCGATTTAAAAAAAATTAAAAACTGTTCGAACGATATTAGTGGGGAATGATACTGATTAGTTGCAGGTAAAAATCTACCGAGCCGTTTTCTTGTAATTAACCGTTGAAAAAAAAAATTAAGGCGATTTTTATGGATTTTTGGCGATGTATATCATGGTCTTATAGAACTTACTGAAATATTAAGGCCTTACGACAAGTAGTTTAATTGTGAAAATTCATCAAAGTTTGAGAAAATGAGTAGTTTTTTGAAATTTGTTAAAATTAAAATTAGACGATTTGCTTGGTATAACGATAGAGTACTTGGTTTTAATAAACAAACTAAACCAATAAAGTCCTATGGAAACTGGTTCAATTATAAAAACTGGTGATTTTTGAAAATTTGCTATTAGAAAATACTCCGAGTCAAAGTGTTCGTTCGTTTTCAATCATGTGTAATAAATCCACTCGGAATCCTTCTAATCACTCATAAATTAAATTATTTTTTATTGATGAAGTCGATTAATTACACATATCGGGAAGTTCATGTAACTTGCCTCAAGACTAAATTCCAAACCAACTAGTTTATCTATAAAATAATGAAATTATAGTATTTATTATAATTTATTTGAAAACGTATAATATTCCTCGAATATTACTGATCACGGTGCGGGAAGTTCCAGCAATTTGCCTTAAGGCACGATGCCATACACCACTAGTTATTTCCTTAAAATAATAAATTTAATTCAATTAAAGTTTTTACCTAACGCATTTTTAACGGCTCATATATCCGTTTAACGGATATTTTTTTCCTTACATGGTAACACTGCTGCCGCCTTCAAACACTATCGGCGCAAATGTCATTTACTAACGAACAGGCGCGAAATCGTAACTTACACAGTTTATGTTAAAATAAATAAAAATAATCAAAATGGATTCATCAATGAACGGTGGTTTTAATCAGAACGGCGATGGGCAAACTCCTAAAACAGAGGAAAAGGATCAAACAGTCGTACCTTTAGTTATTCAGCAAGTCAAAGGATGGTCCGGAGACTCCCTCAAAGTTTGGGGCATGAATGTGAATATTGTGAAATTGGTCGGCGTAGTAAAAAATATAGAAAACTCATCTACCAAAATAACGTACACCATCGAAGACCACACCGGGACAATCGATTGCTACTATTGGTTAGAAGAGAATAACACCAAAAGTTTGTCCAATATAATGATGAATACTTATGTCGAAGTTTTCGGGAACGCCCGCAAAAATCAAGGATCTTCTCTTATCATGCTTTTCAACATAAATCCTTTAACATCTTTCAACCAAGTCACAACACATTTGCTGGAAGTCTTGCACGCCAGGTATCAGGCAGAACAATGGCACAAGAACGGAGAAGGTGGTAATGAATCTATGAACAAAGGGGGACCATTCAATAACTCGACTCTAGAAAGTTCTATTTCTGGTATGAGAGCAGGCAGTCTGAATCAGCAGCAACAGAACTTGTATGAAGCTATTAGATCGTTCCCGTACCCAGAAGGTATTTCAACAAAACAGTTGCTAGAGAAGTTCCCGAGTATAAGTCAAGGGGAGTTGGTTAAGATTACTGATTTTTTGTGTAACGAGGGACATATTTATACGAGTATAGATGCCGATCATTTCTTGAGCACTGACATTTAAAATTGTGAGGATTTGCATGTATTTTTTTTATAATATTTTTAAGAACTTGTTTTTATTAATAAAATTATTTAAGAGTTAAATTTTAATTTTATTTCCTTGTATAAACTTTTATGTCTGTTGTGTATATAATCTTACAAATATTTGTGCTCATACTTTCTTGCTAACAACAATAACAAGACTAGTGGTGTATGGCATTGTGCCTTAAGGCAAATTGTTGAAACTTCCCGTACCGTAACGAAATGTTCGAGGAATATTAAATGTTTTCAAATAGTTTATTATAAATACTGTAACATTGTCTAATATTTAAAGGAATTATGTAAATTGAATTGAAAAGTTAAAAATATTTGGTTAAAGTATATTAGAACTTTAGTCAGAATTAAAATTAAAGTCTGAATTATTTTTAATATAAAAAAAAAAATTTGAAACAAAAAACTTTTTTCCTAAAGCAATTATTTTGTTAAAACAAGCAGAAAGTTATTTGAATCATTCAAATCGGACGCTCAGTTTTTTCAAAAACAGTCATTTTTTGCACATTTAGCTCTGTATCTCCATAACGACCTGCCTTTGCCAAAAACTAATCAACTCTCCTCCCAATCATTACTAATTGAATGTTTTTTAGATCATTCAAATCGGATGCTTCGTTCTCTCAAAAACTGATTTGTGATTTTCTGCACTCTTTACTCCGTGTCTCCATAACTGCTGGACCTGCCTTGGCGAAAAACTAATCAACTCTTCTGCCAATCATTACAAATTGAATGTTTTTTAGATCATTCAAATCGGATGCTCCGTTCTCTCAAAAACTCGTTTTCTATTTTCTACAATCTTTGCTCCGTATCTCCATAACGGCTGGACCTGCCTTTGCAAAAAACTAATAATCACTTCTCCCAATCATTACTAATTGAATGTTTTTTAGATCATTTAAATCGGACGCTCCGTTCTCTCAAAAACCCGTATTCTATTTTCTGCCATCTTTGCTCCGTATCTCCATAACGGCAGCACCTGCCTTTACCGGAAACTAATCAGCACATCTCCCCATCAATAGGAATCGAATATTTTTTGAACCATTCAAATCGGTTGATCCGTGCGCACGAAAACGTGCGCGAAACTAGCTGTAAGTTCCCGTACCAAAAATTATTATTTTTTTAAAAACGATTAACATTTTTGAAAAAATTTTACTTCGAAAAAATAAGATTTTTGAGAAACTATAAATTTGACAAACAATTACTTCTTTTTGAAAAAAAAAATTCAAAAAAAAATTTTTTTTTTAATTTTTTTTTTTTTGAAGAAAAAATGTTTTCTTTATTTCGACATATTTTGGAAGATCTGAACTTTTTTTGAAAGCAATCGTACTGCTTTAACTGCATAGAGACAAAATATAAAGCGCGTAAGCGCCGCGTCGATGTCTCACGGATAAACATTGGTACGGAACCCATAGGAATGTAAACAAAATTTATACTTATGGTTAAAATCTCTATAAAATATCTGATAATTTGATGTGCATATGTCTAATGATCATTTTTCGTCCACGTTTTCGGGCGCACGGATCAACCGATTTCAATGGTTAAAAAAACATTCAATTCCTATTGATAGGGAGATGTGCTAATTAGTTTTTGGCAAAGGCAGGTCCAGCCGATTCGAAGATACCGAGCAAAGTGTGCAGAAAATAGAAATCGATTTTTTAAGGGAATGGAGCATGCGATTTGAATGATCTAAAAAACATTCAATTTGTAATGATTAGGAGAAGTGGTGATTAGTTTTTGGTAAAGGCAGGCCCAGCCGTTTCAGAGATAAGGAACTAGAAGTGTAAAAAATGGCAGTTTTTGAGAGCACAAAGCATCCGATTTGAATGATTCCAAAAACTTTCTGCTCATGTTGACAAAACAATTGATTTTGGGGGAAAAAATTCAACTTTTTTTTCAATATCAAAAATGATCCAGATTTTAATTTTGATACTAGCTAAAATGCTAAAACTCTTTCATATACTTCAAATACATAATTTTAACTTTTATAATTCGGTTTATATAATTTTTAGAAATATGAGATAAGATCCTTCATTCTACCTCGGCTTCATTGAGTTTTGTTTATTTTTCTTTTATGTAAACGTATAAACATAGTCCAATTTATGTTTTGTCTATTAAATAAGAATAATGAAAGTTTCAGTATTTATAATTATAATAATCTATTGGAAAACATTTAATATTCCTCGAATATTTCATTATAGTATGGAAAGTTCCAGTAATTTGCCTTAAGGCATGATGCCATGCACCACAAGTTTTATATTTATTAAGGAAAACTTACTGTTAATGTTTAATTTTTTTTTCAAAAGTATATTTACAGGTTACATGATTACATATAACAATTGTTAAATCAATTTGAAAATCGACTATTATGAACTTTTATAAAAAAAATTACTAAAGTTGTGCGTTGGGGTCTCTTACAACAAGCAATTTATCTGAATGAAATAAATATATATTTTAAGGGGGTTGTTCGTTTTTTTGTTACAAAAAATGCAAGGTATTTGTTTTTGTTCTTCTCGAAATGTATTTATATTAGAGACATGCGTTTTTTTTTAAACAAAAATTACAAGATCATAGAATATTAAGAATTTTTTTATTATTTTTTTTGCCATCATTTTTTAACCAGAGGGCGCAAAGTGGGCATTGCAAAATCGATCTCGTTTGCGGTGCCACAGATAAATCCGTTGCGCATCGCCTGAAACAAAAAAAAGAAACTACGTTGAAGAAGAAGGTTGAATCCAGTCCCCCTACCAAAATGAAAGAAGAAAAGCAAGAAGGGAAAAAATGGCAGCCATTTAAAAAAAAAAGTGTTAAGAAGTTGTTTGAGGTAGGGGGACTAGGTATTGCAGTGGTGAACAAATTAAAAAAAATGCAAGTCGATCCGACTTGTAGTTTTTTTTTAATTTGTGGCACCGCATTGAAAAAAGTCAATTTGAGAAAAACGTATTTAAAGTTTTTAATATAATGTACTAAATATTTAATTTAACCATTGTGTTCAAAGAATGCTGACACATTAAAAAGGTCACGTGCATGAGGTATTATAATGTAAAAGAGAGCAGCTGGCATACAATAGCTGCTCAAAAGATGAAAAAAACGGTTTCTGAGGATCATGCATATAGAGATATATATATAATTATAACTTCATCAAAAAAATAGATATTGAGATGATTTTTTTAAAATAATTCTAAGATTTTTAGCTTTCATAATATCAAAAAATCTCAAAATTGAAAAAAATAAAAAAAAAAAACGAACAACCCCCTTAATTTATTAATAATTAATAAATGAACTAAAAACTAACTAAATTGACTGATTAAATAATTATTTCTTCTTGTGCTAAACATATTTTAACAATAACAATTGCTTTCTAATATCAAGCCATAATGCATTTTGTAATTGTTTATATATAGTTTTCAATAATTCACTTAATTTATTCTATTAATTATATAGTTTCTTGGTGTATTGTCCTTTTATGTGTCTTCAAATGCCCTGATTGAACAAATGCTTTATCACACTTATCACATTTATACCGCCTTTCCCCTGTATGAGTCCTAAGATGCTGTGCAAGCGCAGTCGAATCCACAAACAGTTTACCACAAAACGTACATATGAACGGCTTGAAACCACTATGAGTCCTTGCATGCCTCGATAAGCCACTTGAAATTGCAAAGGATTTATCACACACATCGCACTTATAAGGACGATCTCCTATGTGTCCTAGTGTGACAAGCTAAAGAGTATGAACTCCCAAAAGCCTTCTCGCATAAAGAAACATACGAAAGGCTTTTCAATCAATATGCACTCGTAGATGTTTTGTTTAGATCACCGGACGTGGTGAATGACTTTTCACATGTATTGCACTTGTGGGGGCGTTCTCCCAGTATGAAAACTGTGTCTTGATAATTACTCGAGTAGGTAAAGATTTTGCACATAAGTTACATTTATAATCCCGTTTACCTTCGTGTATGTACATGTGTTGTTTGAGCGTGTGCGGGGTGATGAAGGCTTTATTACATACATTGCATACACAAGGCTTTTCACCGGTGTGGTCCTCATATGAGTTTCAAGATGCTCGCGTGCTTGAACTCTTTATCACAGTATTTCATTCGAACATCATTTCAACATTGTGGTTTTCATGTGCTTTTTGATCCTACGGTGTGTTGGGAAAGTGAGGCCACAAATCTTGCAAGGGCTCGGTGCTTCTTTGGGTAATTCTTGCTTGGTTTCTTCATCTATCGTTACCTCAGGTTCCATGAAACGTTCGAAAGAAGCTTCATGGTCTGAGGTACTGTCTGAATCTTCTAATTCCTCTTTTATGGAAACGTTGTCATCGTCAATTTCTTCTAGTGTATATTCTAACGGTTCTGATTTAATGGTAACAGAGTTATTTATACCATCGTTGGCAACTTCTACCGATTTAGTAAATAAATTTGTTTCTTGAGACATTTTTGATGTGTCAAAAATTTTAGACTAGAGAAATTTATATATATTTTTTGAACCGGCAAAACATATTAATTACGGAGTGTAAATTAATAATTGCCTATTAATTATACATGTTTAATCATTAATAACTTTTTTTAAATTAAGAATTGATTAAAATTGAGTTGTCAAATTATCAAACATGGCGGAGGACAATGACAGTTCAGACACGTGAAGTGTGAAGTAAAGTGTTGGCGCGATTTTCAAATTTTGCATAAAACTTTTTAACATTTCGAAGGAAAATTTATGTTTTCACCAGAAAGTTTGTTTTCTTGACGCTTTTAGTCATTCTGAATCATTTGAGAGCACAATTGGTAAAATATTAGAATACATATCAGTATATAAGCCGATTTTTTACCTTTATCAATGTTTTCTTAAAAACGCCATAGATAAATAAGCATGGCCACCTACTTATTTATCTATGCACTGAATTTTAAAATTTTAAATTGATGTAATTTGATGAAGTTTAGCGTTGATTACCTTTGTCTGATTAACGACCAAACCGTATCTTCTGAACCAATGAATGGTTAAAAAATTTCTGAAAAAAATAATTTATGCACACGTGTGTGTGTATATAACATAGATATATCTATGTTTGAATAAATTTTTTTATTCATTTTATTAAATCAACCGATTTGAATAATTCAGCTAGTGGCGTAGGGTATCGTGTCTTGAGGCAAATTGCTGGAACTTCCCGTACCGAATTAAAATTTTGAAAATCTGAATTTGAAAATAATTTTTTTTTCTTAAAAACGATCGTTTCGTCAACACAAGCAGAAAGTTATTTAAATCGAATGCTTATTTTTTTTTCAAAAAACTGCCATTTTTTGCACATTTAGCTCCGTATCTCCGAAACGGCTGAATCTGCCTTTGCCAAAAACTAATCACCACTTTCCCCCATCATTACAAATTCAATGTTTTTTTGATCATTCAAATCGGATTCTGAGTTCTCTCAAAAGAGTTCGAGTTCTCGCAATTCCAAAATGGCAGGACCGACATTTGCCCAAAACTAATCTGCACATCTCGCTATCAATAGGAATCGAATGTTTTTTGAACCATTAAAATCGGTTGATCCTCTATACTCTTCTTTTATCTATGGGTTGATCTTTGCGCCCGAAAACGTGAATCAAAAATTGTATCCATATATACATACATACTCACACACGCATTCATTTTTTTTAAAGGTACGCCCACTCTTCTTTTATCTAGGGGTACGCCAAAATGTTCAGAACCTTCAAAACGTGAAGAAATGTAACAATTTTCAATTTAGATTTTTGGACTTGGATTTTGGAGTTTCAAGAACATTATTTCAGTTTCAGATAACGGAGCGTCCGATTTGAATGATTCAAAAAACATTTAATTTGTATTGACGAAATGAAGAACTGACGGAATTGTTGGGAAGGTAGGTTCAACGATTTCGGAGATTCATAGTAAAAAGTAAAAAAAATGCCATTTGGCTGTCAAAAATGCTTATTTAATTATCAATTTATCAGATATTTTATAGAGACTTTAATAATAAGAACTAATAGAATAAATTTAAAACTAAGAAAGAATAGAGGTTTATGCGACGCGGCGCTTACGCGCTTCGATATTTCGCCTCTACACAGCTGACACAGTGCGATTGCTTTGAAAAAAGTTCGAAATTTTCCAAATATTTCACATTATAAAAAAAATCAATTTTCAAAAATTGTCAAATTCTCAAAAATCTAGTTTTTTCATAGTTTAAAAAAAAATAATCTTTCTCAAAAAAAAATAATTTTTTGTACGGGAAGTTCCAGCAATAAGGCACGATGCCATGCACCCCATGCACGACTAGTTAATGTTTTATTACTAATTTAATACATCATTCATTATATACTCTCTTTTTAACTTCCCGTAGGGTAAGTTATTGTAATGGGCCGAAAATCGAAAATGAAAATTTTTACATTTCTCGACGTTTTGAAGGTTTCTGAACATTTTGGCATACCTCAGAAAAAATGGATGTGTGTGTATGTATGTATGCATGGATACAATTTTTCGTCCACGTTTTCGGGCGCACGGATCAACCGATTGGAATGGTTCAAAAAACATTCGATTTCTATTGATAGGGAGATGTGCTGATTAGTTTTTGGCAAAGGCAGGTCCAGCCGTTACGGAGATACGGAGCAAAGAGTGCAGAAAATAGAAATCGAGTTTTTGAGTGAACGGAGCATCCGATTTGAATGATCTAAAAAACATTCAATTAGTAATGATTGGGAGAAGTGCTTATTAGTTTTTGGCAATGGCAGGCCCAACCATTTCGAAGATACAGAGCTAAATGTGCGAAAAATGGCAGTTTTTGAGAGAACTAAGTGTCCAATTTAAATGATTCAAAGAACTTTCAGCTTGTTTTAACAAAATAATTGATTTTGGATACGGTACGGGAAGTTCCAGCAATTTGCCTTAAGGCACGATGCCATACACCCCACTAGTTTAATCTATGATTATATAAATTCTGGTTCCACCATTTGCAAAAAATCAACCATTAGATTATATATAAATTTAATATTTAAAAATGAATTTTATTGACATATTTTTTATGCTAAATAAAACTAAATTATTTATTTAGAACACCTATTTAACAATTTTTCTTTTCTATTTTATTTTTCATAAAATTAAAAATAAACATATTGCCAATCGCATAATTTTTTCTGTATAGACGCGGCTCAAATAAAACTGCGACGCAATTGTCAAAAATCAATAATGTTTGTTGTGCTCTCCTATTCATCAGACAAACAGCGTCATTCGTTTTTAGGTAAATAAGTTAATAAATAACACTTGTACATTATTAAAAAAACATTCTAAATTATTATTTATATTATAGTTATCAAACAAGACATTAATCATGTACGCCTCGCAAATATTCATGGAAATAATCCGACTTAAAAATCATCAGATATGCTTGGTCACAAAAATCAATCAAACGTGAATTGTTGAGGAAATTTGATAATAAGTTGGATAAAATATGATGGAAATATGTTTATTTAACTTATTATTGATTTGGAAATGGCCATTGAGGATTTGGTTACACGGGGACTTACTAAATAGGTAAGGCAAATTTTTCACATACTTAATAGTATTTAAACAATAGTATTTAAAAAAATCTATCAATTGTTTTTCTGCTTTTTTAACACAGTTTGTGCAAAGGCTGTTTTATGTCTGTGACAATAATAAATAGTAACTTACAAGTCATCATTTTGTAAAGTGATTATTTGTACCACTATCATTTACATCAAGAATAGCATCCAAACGAATAACATATCTCTATGAATGCTTTTCCATATACATTGTAATTCATCGACTGAGTTAAATAAAGCAATAGTTATGGAATATATATGTATATAAAAGCAAGGTAATAAGATCCTTAACTTGTAGCTGAAATTTAATTTCATGACAATATTAAAATCCTTGCTGTAGTATTTGAGAAAATCTATCAATTGTCTTTCTATTCAATTAAAGGAACAGAGTTTGTACAAAGACTGTTTTATGTCTACGACAATAATTATTAGTAACTTACAAGTCATCAATTCGTAAAGTGATTATTTGTACAACTATCATTTAAATCAAGAATAACGTGCAAGCGACTAACATGTCCTTATGAATGCTTTTTCATCTATATTGTAAATGACCGACTGAATTAAATAAAGCAATAGTTATGGGATATATATGTATATAAAAGCAAGGTAACAAGATCCTTAACTTGTAGCTGAATTTCAATTACACAACAAGATTAAAATCCTTACAAGATTGCACTAGTATTTGAAAAATTTGGAGTAATTGTTCTATATTTCTATTTAGTTAAAGACACAGTCTTTGTACAAATATTATTTTCTGTTATATTCTCAGAGGTCACTAATTTATGACAATTACATGAGCATTATCAATTTTAATTCATATTATCAATTTGTAAGCACATTGTCATTTGTATTGCATTTATATGCAACTATCATTGATACAAACAAATAACATGTTTCATGAATGCTTTTTTGCATACATTATAAATCATTGAATAAATTTAAATCAAGTAATAGGGAAATACAAAACAAGTCATAAGATCTTTAATTTATTGTACAAAGACACTTTGAGCAGAAATTTAATTCAGTAATTACATAACTGGAAGTGAACCTGACTAAATAAAACTATTAGCTTTGCAAAATTTGCTTAATGAATACAAAAATTTATTCCAGGCTTGAAAAAACAAAAGACATCAATCTCTCTTACCAGAATTTAGTTATGGGATATACAAAACAAGTCGAAAGATCTTTATTTTATTGTACAAGGTCACTTGGAACAGAAATTTAATTCAGTAATAACATAATTGGAAGAAACTGACTGAATACAATCACTAGCTTTGCAAAATTACAAAAAACATCAATCTTTCACCAGGATTTGTACCAGAAATTCAGTTTAGACAAAAAATATACAACAGTAGTTATATTGGAATCACTTTTATATTGGAATTAAACTTCAGCTATTCAGCTTTAGGATATTTTGTTTTAGCACTCAGAAATCCTTTCAAGAATTAAAAAATGCAGCAAAAGTAAAAAATTGCAGCAAAAAGTCAAAGTGACATCATTCATAACAACAATTTGGAAGTGTAAAAAATAATATATCTTACTTCGACAACAAAAATTTATTCCAGACTAAAAAATATCAGAAGACATCAGTCTCTTACCACAATTTGTACCAGAAATTATGTTTAGACGTGAAATAGATACAACAGTAAATTATATTGGAAGTGAAACAAATAAGATATTTTGCTTCAACAATCAGAAATCCATTCAAGAATTAAAAAATGAAGCTGAAGCAAATAATTGTAGCAAAAATTCAATATCACATTAATTATAATAACAATTTGGAAGCGTAACAAATGAAATATCTTGCTTCGACACACAAAAATTCATTCCAGACTCAATAAATATCAGAAGACATCAGTTTCTTACCAAAATTTTTACCAGAAATTCACTTCAGACAAAAAATATAAACAACAGTAATTATATTAATAGAATGGAAAAGAAACAGATATAATATTCTGCTTCAACACTCTGAAACAAAAATAGTAGCAGCAATTAAATTCAGACAAAGCATATATACAATAGTAATACCAGAATTTGTAGCAGAACTTAAATTCCAAGTTACATAAACACCAATTAGAAAACTGGAAAGCCTTAAAAACAATTACTAGAATTTCTAACAGAAAATCAATTATAATAACAGACTGGAAGTGAAATAAACAAAATATCTTGCTTCGGCACACAAAAATTCATTCTAGGCTTTAATAACAATACTAGTCTGAACACCAGAACAACCATTACCAGAATTTGTACCAGAAATTAAATTCAGACAAGGTGTGTAAACAACAGTAATTACAAATCTAACGAAATGAAACAACTAGCTTTGCAAAATTTGCTTTTTCATTTCTGGCTTAAAAAATAACAAAGACAATCAGTAGTCTCTTTCAATGATTAACAGAATTTGTACCAGAAATTCAGTTTAGACGAAGAACATATACAACAGTAATAGATTGGAAGAGAAACAAATACACTTCAAAACAAATTTGCGTCAAAACCCGGAAATCCATTTCAGAATAAAAAAAATTACAAAAATCATCAAGATCTTGTTCCAGACATTCAATTCAAGCAGAACATACATATGACATTAATTATAATAACAATCTGGAAGTGTAACAAATAAAATACATATCTTGCTTCGATATACAAAAATTCATCCTAGGCTTAAAAAACTACAAAGACTAATGAGGTTATTTCAACTGATAATAGAATTTGTAGCGGAAATTTAATTTGAACAAGGAGTATTTTTGAGAATTTGCTTGAACTATACAAAAATTTATTCCAGACTTAAAAAATAAGAAAAGACACCAGAATTTGTACCAGAAATTCACTTTAGACAAAAATATATACAACGGTATCTATATTATAAATAGATTGGAAGAGAAACAAATACAATAACTTGCTTTGGTGCATGAAAATTCCTTACAAGGCTTAAAAAATCAGTCTCTTACAACAATTACCAGAATTTGTAGCAGAAATGAAATTAAGACAAAAAATGTGAACAACAAAGTTATAACAAAACTGGAAATGGAACTAATTACATAAAACATCTTGCTTTGCAAAATTTGCTTGAGGAGTACAAAATTTTATTCCAGGCTTAAAAAATAACAAAGACAATCAGTAGTCTCTTTCAATGATTGTACCAGAAATTCTGTTTAGACAAAATATATATACAACAGCAGTTATATTAATAGACTGGACGAAAAACAAATAAAATATCTTGCTTCAGCACTCACTAATCCAAAAAAATTACAAATTGCAAATCATCAAGATCTTGTATCAGAAATTCAATTCAGGCAAAGCTTACATATGATATTAATTATATTAACAATCTGGAAGTAGAACAAATAAAATATTTTGCTTCGGCGTATGAAAATCAATTCCAGGCTTAAGAAATCAGTCTCTCAAGACAATAACCAGAATTTGTAGCAGAAATTAAATTCAAGAAAAAAATGGAACAAATAAAAGATCTTTTTGAGACATATGGAAATTTATTTGGGGGTTAAAAAATAACAACAGGTTTAACCAGAAGATTCAATACAAAATTCCATTATATTTTCAGAAACATCAGAATAAAAAACTTGTTATCTCTGGATAATATAATACTAAATCCACCACCAATGGCATCATCAAAATTCAATGTCTAATTATCTTTAAGATGATGAGGAGGAATGATTATTATTCATTATGGTGGCTCTGGCACCATGGACCTGTCTTCAAGCAGACTTCTATTTATTATTATTATGATGAGGAGCTTCTGCATCTCTTATGTGTTGCCGAGTTCATTCATTATGGTGGCTCTGGCACCATGGACCTGTCTTCAAGCAGACTTCTATTTATTATTATTAGCAACTCTTATGTGTTGCCGAGTATTTTATCATATCATTTGAGAACACAACAAACCAGGCAGGAGTATGCAAGTGCGCAATATTTAATGGAAAACAACACACCAGGGACAATGGAAGCAGATTTTTCAAGAGAAATGTAAATAGAAAGTTACATTTACATACATCTATATATATATATGATATATATATATATATATGTGTGTGTGTGTGTGTGTGTATATATATATATATGTGTATATATATATATATATATATATATATATATAAATATATATTTATAATATTTTTTATATATTTGAACAAATGTGTTCTGAACCTTACTTTAATTGCTATTTTTATCCAAACGTGATGCTTTTAATTATAATGTTATTTTACAATGAATATTTAGTTCCAAAAAATAAAAAAAAATTAATATTATACTTATAATTACTATTTTATAATATTAAGAGAAGAACATTATAACTACAATATTAAAGGCAAACAATTAATTTAGATCGAGACAATAAAAGATTATCAATTTTAAAATAATTTTCTGAAAATATAACAGAAGCTTTTAGTTCAGAACACATTACTATTTTATATGTTATTATATATATATATATATATATATATATATTATTTATTTTATTTCAATATTGTGCATCTAATTGGGATTTGCCTATTTTGAGTTAACGGAGAAACTAGCTTTGTTTTAATTTATGTGTGTTGATAGATTTGTCGACATTGATACATATTTGAAGTATCTTGCAGCGCAATCGTCGAATTAAAAAAAGAATAAATAGATTTTTTTTTATTCTATTAAACGTTTTGACACTTAATGTGTGCCATCATTCAGTAATCTAAAAGAACATATTACATAAATAACAATAGATGAAATTAGTATAAAAAGGAGAAAATTATATAAATACTAAACCAGGAAAAACACAGAAAAAATTATTTAACACTAAACTTCTGCAAAAGAACTTCATAACTAATAATAATTAATAAAGAGAGAAAATTAAAAGAGCACATACTGCACCCCTAATATTACATGATCCTTGCTCGGAGTGCATAGTAACACAAATCAATTTAAGGTTACGCGACATGTAAGGTAGAGTGAGTGGATGGGGGGCGTAACTGGTATCCTTTTTTAATTCAACGATTGGGCTGCAAAATACTTCAAATATATATATATATATATATATATATATATATATAATTTAGTTAAATTAGTTTTTATTTTATATGTTTTGACACTTGTTATGTGTCATCATTCAGTAAATCAAATCCTGAAATTATTTTTAAAAAAATGAGGTATTTAAATAACAATAAACCCGGATATATAACTACTATTTTGAAACAATTGTTTCAAGAAGATTTAAATCTTCTACAATTAAACTAAAATTAATATAAAATAAAATAAAACAAATTCTAAAATAAATCATGAAAAAATTTAAAAAAAAACAATTTTTATTTGTTAAGTATTGAATATTTTTTTACAAACTTTTTTCTTATATTATCTTTTCACATATGTTTTTTATTTGATCATTCTCATTTCTTTTACAAAAAAACAAACACATATTATAAATTTGTTTCATAACAGTTCATTAAAAAAATCTAAAAATCTAAATGTCATCGACAAGTATTGTTACAGTTGTTGATGATATAAGATTATTAGATTTTTTTTACCAGAGAATTTTTTTTTCAACAGTCACAGCTGTAAAATATTTTATTTCATATTTTTATGTTTAAACAGACTCAGCCAGTTTTTAAAAAAGTCTTATATTAGATATTCATTAAAATAGTTAGTTGAATCGTTAAAAAGTTCAACAACCAAAGTGATTTTTTTATAAAAAAAGTCCTAATTTAAATATTTAATAGAAATTATTTTGATAGTATGAACAAGTGGAGTTTTTTTTTTACTTAAAAGGTTCTGGTTAGAATTTTCATTAAAATAGTCTGTCAAATTATTAAAGTTAAATAATCTTCGTTTTAAAAAGGCACAACAACAAAAATAAATCATTTCAAATATTTATTAAAATTGTTAGGTTTTTTTTTGTTTCAAAAAATACAGTCATAAAAATCCGAATTTAATTATTAAAGTACTTAATTATTTTTTTAGTTTCTACAGTATAAAAAATCATAGTTTAAATAATTATTAAAATAGTTAAGTGTCTTTCTTATTTCAACAGATAATAAAAAAAAATCAAAATCAAATGTTAAAATAGTTAAGTATCTTTCTTGTTTATTTTATTAGTTATTAAATTATTTTTTTATTAGTTATTTCAATTATTTTATTTTTTTAGTTTCAACAGTATCAAAAAATCATAATTTTATTAATTATTATAATAGTTAAGTGTCTTTCTTGTTTTAACAGATATATTAATAAAAAAAATAATCAAAATCAAAAATAATCAAAAAAATAGCTTGTCCTAATTTGTCCTATTTAGCTTGTACTAATTGCTTTGTCGAGTATGATTGAAGCAATTAGCACATTTAATTCATGAAATAAAAATTCATTTAAAATTTATATAAATAATAAAAACTGAAATTCACACACCAATACTTATATCAAAAACTAACTATTACAAATATCTCTTTCATTTTAAAGACACGATAACAGCCCTTTTACCAAAAGGGCATATTCCCAGAGTAATAAGTTCCTATAGAAAAAGGTTCCTACTTGATTGAGTTCCTATAAAACTGTAAATTAAATTTTTACAGGAATAAAACGAGGTTCCTATACAAGTTCCTATAAATACAATTTGAAATTCCTATAAAGCCATATTCCTTCAAGACAAGGTAACACGATACAGAAGAAAAATTTGTATCAATATGACATTCTACAGAATCATTATATTTTGGTAATTTTAACTTACAAATATATGAAGTATTATTTATGATTTATTTACTTAATTATTGTTAAATTAATTTTTGTTGAATTTAATCCTATTAATCATATAATAATTATTAATTATTATATTGTTAAAGATAAACAAGTGACTTTTTTCTAAAAATGACAAACAAAATTCCTATAAATTAATAAATAGACATTATCAAGTTCTAATTAATATAAATTGAAAATGTACAAGCTTGAAGACATTAATGTATTCTTGGAATTGATTTTTTGTTAGAAGTATAATATATATTAATTTCAAAAGTACCTAATTTTTTAATATTTATTGTTTAGTTATTATTATTATTAATTTCTTATTTATTATTACTTATTACTTTATTACTATAATTATTATTCTTCTCGTGTATCGTGTTGCCCTGGTAGATTCCCACGAAACCAAGTTCCTATAATTTGATGTTCCTAAACAACCAAATTCCTATAAAGACAACTACTAAATCAGCTCACAAATTATTGTCGAAATTAACTTCACATAAAACAGTTGAATAAAATTAAAAAGATCATATCATACAAACTTATGTGCAAAGTTCTCATTGAGTTTTTTTTTTTTTTTTAAGTTACTTCGAAGGTAATATAGGACACTTATGGGGCAATTTTTTCATAACAGAGCGCATAACATAGTGTTGTCATGGCAATGCTATGTTATGCTTATTTCTTGGTAGTGAAAACTGTGAAAAAAAGACTGTTGTCATGGCGACCCTATCTTATGCTTGTTTATTGGTAGTGAAATATGAAAATGTCTGTTTGCTGTGCGATCAGGCGTATTTTACATATAAACAAGAAATCTCTTCGAAGATGCTGTTATCATAATATTCTTCCTTGCTTGTTTATATGTAAAATACGTCTGATCGTTCAGAAAATAGAAAGATATTTTCATAGTTTTCACTACCAAAAACAAGCATAACAGAGCGTTGCCATGACAACGCTGTGTTATGAATTCTGTTAGGGTAGAATTGCTCCTTTAATATTTATATTTACGCATGTATTCATGTATATATAAATATTGGATTTGTTTGCTTGTTTTCTTAAAAGTCGATTCCAAATAAATCGAATTTTTTTTTGCGTTACTCACTTGTAACGTTTCAGAACCTGTTACATTTTATCATCAGACTTTCTGCCATTGAAACAATAGTTGCAAACAAATTACAGTCTTAAAAAAAGAATGCGCGCAAGGTATACACGTGATTCATTCATCATTTTCATTCAATCTAAATTTCGACGACATAACCTTATACATCAGTTGATTGATATTTGACGTTTCGTAACGCACATTATCGCGAGTTTAGAATGAAAGATATCACGTGACAAGACGATCTCGACCAATTATATCAACTCTATTCACATGTGGCGTAACGCATTTCCGTTGCATTTTTGCTAAGTTACCCACTAGTCGCGCCTAAAGAAATTTTACATTTAAAATTTTATTTTGGACTTATAACGATTTTGTTTATTTACAAGATAAATGAACGTTTAATATTAATTCAGAATTTATTTTAAGTTTTTGACAGTAAAAATATAGTATATTGTATTACCTTCGAAGTATAAAAATACAACATTATCGATCATATATCTTAGTTCTCTTAAAGTCTAATGGGACAATTCTGTCTGAACAGAGCTCATAACATAGCGTTGTCATGGCAACGCTATGTCATGCTTGGTAAAAACTGTGTGAAAATGCTATTTATTTGCTGTGCAGTCAGGCGTATTTTACATATAAATAATCAAAGAAGAATTTATGATAACAGCATCTTCGAAAATTCTGTTATTATAAGATTCTTCCTTGCTTGTTTATATGTTAAATACGCCTGATCGCACAACAAATCGATAGATATTTTCACAGTTTTCACCACCAATAAACAAGCATAACATAGCGTTGCCATTACAACGCTATGTTATGAGCTTTATTACGGCAGAATTGCTCCAAAAATTACTCTTATAAATAATTAAATATTAAGCAAGTCAAACGCAACAAATTGCAACATAACACTTCTCTAAACGCAACAAAGTACATATTATTTAAATAAAATAAAAGTATGGTACATGGACCGCTTAAATTATGGAATTTAAACTTTAAAATAAAATTAAACTTTATTGGAAACTAAATTGGAAATAAACTTTAAAATAAAAACAATTAAAAGTGAAATTTTCATTTTAATCATAAAAGTTACAATTAATGGGGCAATTCTGACTAATAACATAGAGTTGTCATGGCAACGCTATCTCATGGTTATTTCTTGGTAGTGAAAACTGTGAACATGTCTATCTATGCTGGGCGATTAGGCGTATTTTACATATAAACAAGCAAGAAAGATTTTTTTGATAACAGAATCTTCCATGTTTATATGTATGTTTATATGTAAAATACGCCTGATCTTACAGCAAATAGATAGTCATTTTCACAGTTTTCACTACCAATAAACAAGCATAAGATAGCGTTGCCATGAAATTAAATTATCGTATCATTTTAATCAAACGAGTCCTATAGCATGATGAATTAATAAAAATCCTATAAATATTTCCTATAAACATCAATTTGTTATAAGAACATCTCTCGAATTCATATCAGAATCATAATTAAATCTTATATCGTAAATTGACCTATAAACAAATAAAATTCCTATAAATTAATAAATAGACATCATCGAGTTCCTAATTAATATAAATTGAAAATTATGTACAAGTTTGAAAACAGGTTAATGTATATTTAGAATTGATTTTTAATTAAAAGTATAATAGTTCCTATAATGCAGACCTCTAATCGAACAGTATTCCTATATGCTAAAGTTCCTAGAAATATCAACAAAAAGCACTCTTTTTCTGCACTAATTTATTAAATAATATTAATTTTACAAACGTTTTGAGACTAGGTTTGTCTCATGATCAGTGTATTATAATTTAAAATCTAAGATATGAAAATTTAAAATAGCATTATGTATTCCAACTTGTTCCGCTTACTGGTGCCAAACGAAATTGTAGGCGACTGAAACCTCTGTACAAGGTCAACTTGGTGACTCATGAATTATCAAATAGGAATGAGAAGGATTAGGGCGCAGTTGAAATATATATGTCGCTAGAAGATAAAATATTTTTTTATATATTTTTCAACTGGGCTCTATCCCTTCTCATTTCTATTTTATATTTCATGACTAATCAAGTTGACCTTGTATTGAGGTTTCAGACGCCGACAATTTGTAAGCACAGCATTAGTAAGAACAAGTTGGAACTGTTAACACATAATGCTATTTTAGATTTTCCTATTTTAGATTTTAAATTATAATACACTGATGATGACACGAACTTAGTTTCGAAACGTTTGTAAAATTAATATTATTTAATAAATTGGTGCAAAAAAAAGAGTGCTATTTGTTCATATATATATATATATATATATATATATATATATATATATAGATATATATATATATATATATATACCAATCTATTACTCCTCCTATACATTAAAATTCCTATAATTATTAACATAATTGAATTCACACAGATTCTCCTATAAACATAGCATTCCTATTCGAAGATCTTCTCGTTGACAAGATCTTGCCAATCAATATTCCTATATTGAACGTTCCTAAAACTCCATCACTAAATTAAGTAATCAACTTTTAAATTCCTATAAAGAAATAATGCTTTCATATCAAATAAATTTTTATGAAGCCGAGTAACACATTTCCTATAATATATTATTTCCTATATTATTGGAACGAATATAATTAAAATTAAGTAACAACTTTAACAAAGAACTTTTTTGGCAAACACAAGTCTTTAATGAATAAAATAATATCTTTATCAAACAATTTAAATCCTATAGTAGCTGTAACTGGAAACAAAAAATCGTATAAATTATAGTTATTCATAATTTCCTATAAATATATATCAAACTTCTCATAATTATATTATAATAAACTTAAAATTGTTCAAATTTATATTCCTATAAAATATACATTCAATTAATAAAATTTCCTATACAATGAGCAAAGAAATCCTATACAACAGGGAAATAATTTTTAAATCCATCAAAGACTATATATACATATATAAGATTTAATAAATTCACATTCCTATAAAATATATAGCGTTGCCATAACAACGCCATGTTGAGCCCGGTGCACACGACACCAGTATTTCTTGTAACATATTTTCTGTCAAGCTTGTTTGTACACGGTCACCTTAAGGTAAAAGCCTGACAGAAAATATGTTACAAGAACTACTGGCGTCGTATGTACGGGGCTTCAATGTCTATTTTATCTGGGATTTTTTCATACGATGAGCAAGAAATACACTAAAAACGTATTGGTTTTAAAATGTATTGAATTGCATTCAAACCAAACTTTTTAAACTCGCAATTTTTACAAATCCACATTCCTATAAAATATACATTCGATTAATCAAATTTCCTATAAGATGAGCAACGAAATCCTATACATCAAAACTTATCTTAATAATAATAATGAGCTATAAATATTAACAAATAAGATTCTATATGAAGTGGGACAATTCTGCCATAACAGAGTCCATAACATAGAGTGGTCATGGCAATGCTATGTCAAGCCCGGTGCACACAACACCAGATTTCTTGTAACAGATTTTCTGTCAAGCTTGTTTGTATACACTCCCTTGCGATAAAAGCCTAACGGAAAATATGTTACAAGAAATACTGGCGTCGTGTGCACCGGGATTTTCTGTTACTAAAATCTTGCCACGACAACGCTATGTTATGGGCAAAATTGCACCATAAATAACAAATTGATTATAAATGCCCAAAAATAAATTTTGGTTTTAGAACGAAGGACCATCGAGAACCATGTAGTCGTAGAATTTTTAATGTAACTAAAAAAAAACATTTGAAATTTGTAGAGGATAAATGATGAGAACTATAAATTTAAGAAAATATAAAAAAATTTAACGAAGTAAATGATAAATATTTTAGGTCTTATAGATCCAAATATGTAAGTTTTTGTGTATGTTCTTACATTTATTGTTTGCGGAATCTTTTTTTGTCAATTTTGATCTATAGGACCTTTATTAAATACACAAATATTAATATTTAAAATATCCTGACATTCTATAAATTTCAACAGAAGAAATAATAAGTTTAAAGCAAAATTTATTCTATTTACAAAATCTATCCTATATCCTTGAAAATTGTTTCCTATAAATTCCTATTATGCATAAAATCCTGAACCTCCTTGAAACAAAGTTCCTATAAAATGGTTCCTAATTAAAATTATCGTAATAAGATAAAAAAAAAAAAATAAAAACGGTTAATACACATTTTTTTATACATTTCTCTTTGATAGAAATCTTTGTCTAATCGTAATTTAATTTATTAATATATAAAGAAGCTATTATATTTAAAAGTATCGAACAAATAATAGATTTTCAAAATTAAAATACAAAAAAAGTATTGATAAATAGTTCATTTTAATAATAAACATTTTTTACAATTCTGTTTGCAAACAAAGCCGCCATTTTAGACTAGTCTTAATTTTATATTTTATTTTTAACAAAACAAAGATTTTTATCAATAATTTATTTAAATCCCAAAAAACACATTCGAGCAACATCTATTGTTTAATAAAAAAAACAGTCTAATATCAACAAAATGTCGCTTCAGAAGTTTCAGCCAAAGTATTAAGCTGAAATATCGATTCTAGTATAAGTATCAAGCTAAAGTATCGATACTAGTAAAAGTACCAAGCTAATGTATCGATACTAGTAAATGTACCAAGCTAAAGTATCGATACTAGTAAAAATACGAAGCAAAAGTATCGATACCAGTAAAAGTACCAAGCTAAAGTATCGATACTAGTAAAACTATCAAGCTAAAGTATCGGTACTAGTAAAGGTATCAAGCTAAAGTATCGATGCTAGTAAAACTATCAAGCTAAAGTATCGGTACTAGTAAAGGTATTAAGCTAAAGTATCGATGCTAGTAAAACTATCAAGCTAAAGTATCGATACTAGTAAAAGTACCAAGCTAAAGTATTGATACTAGTAAAGATATCAAACTAAAGTATTGATACTAGTAAACGTACCAAGCTAAAGTATCGATACTAGTAAAAATATCATGCTGAATATCGATACTGTCAAGGCGGCATCCATTTTATATCGATAATGAAAATATCGATAGTTATCATTTTATTTCAACAAAGTTTGATTTGTTTTATTACAAATAAGTGCAGTATCTTAAGTGTTTGTTATAAAAATTAGATTTAGTTATTTTTAAGACAGTGGCTTCTAAAATTTTTGTGCTGCGTTCTCCGCCATTAAAAAAATGGTACGCCATCTTAATTTTTCTACCAATCGAATTTCATTAACACCCAACTTCATTATAGTTATGTTTTTTGGTAACAAATGCAGGAGGCACTCCTTTCTCCCTTTTCAGTGCCGTATGGGAACGCGGCCCACAGGTTGGAAATCACTGTTTTAATAGTTTAATATAATTTAAGAGCAACTCATGTCTGATCGCTGATTCCTATATTAATTTAAGATTTTTTGACTCCTATACTAGGTTAGGATTTCAGATGAGTTGTTTAAATCGAAACGAGGATGAAAAAGTTTGAAGGACTTAAGAAAAATTTTATAATATATTCTTAATAATAATTTTATTTAAAAAAAAAACTAATAGGTGGTGAGATTTATTTAAATTTATCTCGAACGCACAATTTAACACATATTTTTTTATTTTCACATTTTTAAAAAAATAATTTTCCTGTTTCACACAGAATTTTTGAAAGTGTGAGAAAGGACAAATTGATATATTATTTTTTCATTTTTTGATTAATTTTACTCTTTTACACATGATTTTTGGAAAGTGTGAGAAATGAGAAAGAAGAGAAAAACTGCGGACAAATAAATACATCATTTTTTAATTTTGCAAAAATTTTCTATTTTCACACAGAATTTTTGGAAAGTGTGAGAAAGGAAAATTTGAAACACTATTATGTATCATTGCATTTTGTTTTCAATTTTTTTTCTTTTTCACACAGAATTTTTGATTTGAATTTTGAACATAATATTTTATTTTTACATATTTTTCTTTTGATTATTCTTTCTTTTTCACACAGAATTTTTGGAAAGTGTGAGAGAAGATAAATTGACCCCTAATTTTGATTCTTGCAAATGTTTTGTTTTCTTGAATAATTTTCCTGTTTCACACAGAATTTTTGGAAAGTGTGAGAAAGGAAAATTTGATACATAATTTTGAATTATTGCATTTTTTTAATATTTCTCCTCTTCACACAAAATTTTTGTAAAGTATGAGAATGGAAATCTGACCCATAAATTTTAATTCACAATATATTTTTTTTTAAATCATTTTCCTGTTTACACTGAATTTCTGAAAGTGTGAGAAAGGATAAATTGACCCATAAATTTTGATTTTTGCAATTTTTTATTGATATTCTTTTTCGACACATAATTTTTGAAGTGTGAGAAAAGATATTGATACATCCTTTTTTATTTTTTTTATTAATTTTCCTGTTTCACACACAATTTTTGAAAAGTGTGAGAAAGGAAAATTTTACACATAACTTTGATTTCTTATTTTTTTTTTTGATTTATTTTCCTTTTTCACACAGAATTTTTAGAAAGTGTGAGAGAGGACAAATTGACCTATAAATTTTAATTCTTGCAATTTTTTTTGGATTAATTTTTCATACAGAATTTTTTAAAAGTGTGAGAAATTATGAATTTACACATAAAACGTCATTTTAGCATTTTTTGTTTTAATTGTTCTGTTTCTTACAAGAAACTTATAAGTATATTTTCATACATAAGTTTTGATTTTATCCATTTTTTTGGATCAGTTTTCCTGTTTCACACAGAATTTTTAGAAAGTGTGAGAAAGGACAAATTGATACATAATTTTTTATTTGTTTGATTTTTATTCCTATTTCAAAGTTTTTCAGAAAAATGTATTTTCAAGTCTTTTTCTTGAGTGCTTCAAACTGTCAACTCGTTTTTAGCTTAAGTTTTTAGGTTAAGTGCAAAGTCGATGAGCAATCATCGCCATAGTGAACTTACATGAAGTTAATTCTTCGATAAAACAAAAAAAATAAATATTTTTATTAACTAGACATATAATGTGTTAATAATTAACTTCTCGAAGAAGTGGTTTATGATTTTGCCAGAAAATATGACTTGCTAATTTTTTCTAAAGTCATTCTGAATTCTTTGACACCAAAATTGGTAAAGGTATGTTGATCTTCCGCCGTAGTTATGTCACAAAACGACTGAACCTATTTTAATAATTCAGAAGACATTCGATGAAACTAGATAACCAAAAATCCTGAACCAATTTTGGAAAATTAAAAACTGTTTGGAAAATATTAGTCGTGATTCTTTTACAAACGATTCAAGCATTACTATAAGAAAATTGAATAATCTGCATTAGTTCCTAACAATATAAGGCCTTGTAGCAACTCAGCATACTCATAATTCAATATATGGATTTTTTATTTATTACACATAAGGATATACATGAAACTGGCCCTAAGACAAAATGCCCCTTATACCTAGTTTTATTCACAACAATAAAATTAAAAGCATTTGTACCAAAAAAAAATTGAATTAACGCTCACCATGCATATCCAAACCTAAGTAAAAATGTATGAAAAAGCGTCGTGTTAGGTTCGGACAACATGGCAAGCATTCGTGATTTTCTTAAAATTAACTATTTTTTTAACATAACCAACAGGTATTTATCGCCACAATTTGAAAAGATATTGAATATCAATTTGTAATGATTTTCTCTTGCACCTATTTTTTTTTTTGGAAATTGTTTTATCGAAACCATCATCATGGAAGTTTACTATTTCGAGTGAAAGTTCCTATATTAGATTAAGGCTTGTGATAATTCTATATTATAAATTTAAGTTTAGCATAACGCACAGAACAAAAAACTATACAAAAATCAAATTTATAAAACCAAATAGTAATTTACAGTAGAACCTCGTTAATACGATTTTTCGCATGATACATCACTTTATGCCGGCCTCTGAACTATATTTTACCTAGAATATGTAGTCTTTTTCATAATAATTATTTCTTATTTTGTCAAGTCTCCCCACAATAGTCTTATCGCGGTTTTACTGTATGTAACCCTTTCCATTCGAATGCTGCCTCTCCGGCGGTAAAATTCATATAAATCTCGGAATTAGCGAGTGGAAGGGGTTAAAATCTCTCTCGTAAACATATTTTTTCTCTGAATACTTTGAGAGGCAGTTTTTTTTTCCTTTTCCACACACGGGATTTTTGAAGTGTGTGAATTAGGAAATTTGAGTTTTTGGATATTTGGTTTTTGTATAGTTGGAAAAGTAAGGTTATTTATTATAATTAAGGTGTTGCGACTATATTAGTTGTTAATTAAAAATTAGTTATAATGGCTCGTTTACGAGTGTTGGATCCTATATTATGTTAAGATTTTTGGGGACTTGTCTTTTGTACAAATTATTGGAGAATGTTATTTAAATATTTATACATACAACATAAACAAATTTCTCTATTTACTCATAAATGATTAATTAAATTGTTTTGACTATTTTTGGCAAAAGTATTGATCAGAAAATTTGAAATACGTGACAACATTTATACAAACTTGTGCTCATCAAGCCGAGGTTGGGATCGAACTCGAAACTAGTATTCACTTGTCCAAAACTCAATAATAATACTAGAATTTATTATAATACCTGGTATTATGTATGAGATAAATAGTCAATACAATATTACTCTCTCTACAATATTCATATAGAGATGAATATTGTAGAGAGTGTAATTAGAGACAATAAACGAGTAATTAGAGATGAGGTGTGTTATTAGAGACGAACAAAGTTAACAAATGAGTATTTAATCAACTACTTAAGTAATCAAGTCAATCAAGTACTCAAATCAATATTATTATTTTGTCGATTGTAACTTAACCCCCACCATTCGGGTGCCGCCGCTCCGGCGACAACATTCATATAAATCTCGGAATTAGCGAGTGGAAAGGGTTAAATATAAAACTGTTTCAACATCGAATCGATGATTGATTACTTTTAGCTCAAGAACGTTGTTATTCATCAAAATAATTCAACAATATTTAAATGATATTCTTTTATTTTTAATTTGTATCAAAGACAGTCCTTTTTGTCCTATATTAGATTTTAAGACCTTAATTTAACATATTTTTAACATCATGCAAACTTTGAGTTACTGAAAAGGGGAACTTCAGGTTTAATAGTTTGAGATTTTGATGAAACTTCACATGGTGATAAGGTTGATAGTCAAAAACATACTCTTAAAATATTGTAGGCCTAGAAGAATTGGTTTAAATATATAAATTAATAAAATACTAGAGAAACAAAAGCGTGCAGTGTTTGGTCAAGTGTGGATGGTTAAGTGGTTAAGACGATTGATTTCTTGTGCTCCTAAGTAGAACTAACTTTATTAACCATACTAACATTACACTATCTTTTTTTTTATTGTCGTATTCCGCATTCAATTAATTAATCAAGTAGTGTTCTGTCTGAAGGCAGGTCCATGATGTGGGAGTACCACATACAAAAAAACGACGAATTTGAAGCACGCTAGCACCATCTATGATATGCTGAAAACACTCATACAGAGTAAAGCGGATTTGTTTACC
>NW_020536999.1:86625065-86645517 GCF_003426905.1 Ctenocephalides felis
ATATATATAATTATAACTTCATCAAATAAATAGATATTGAGATTTTTTTTTTTAAATAATTCTAAGATTTTTAGCTTTCATAATATCAAAAAATCTCAAAATTGAAAAAAATAAAAATAAAAACCGAACAACCCCCTTAATTAATTAATAATTAATAAATGAACAAAAAACTAACTAAATTGACTGATTAAATAATTATTTCTTCTTGTGCTAAACATATTTTAACAAAAACAATTGCTTTCTAATATCAAGCCATAATGCATTTTGTAATTGTTTATATATAGTTTTCAATAATTCACTTAATTTATTCTATTAATTATATAGTTTCTTGGTGTATTGTCCTTTTATGTGTCTTCAAATGCCCCGATTGAACAAATGCTTTATCACACTTATCACATTTATACCGCCTTTCCCCTGTATGAGTCCTAAGATGCTGTGCAAGCGCAGTCGAATCCACAAACAGTTTACCACAAAACGTACATATGAACGGCTTGAAACCACTATGAGTCCTTGCATGCCTCGATAAGCCACTTGAAATCGCAAAGGATTTATCACACACATCGCACTTATAAGGACGATCTCCAGTATGTGTCCTAGTGTGACAAGCTAAAGAGTATGAACTCCCAAAAGCCTTCTCGCATAAAGAACATACGAAAGGCTTTTCATCAATATGCACTCGTAGATGTTTTGTTAGATCACCGGACGTGGTGAATGACTTTTCACATGTATTGCACTTGTGGGGGCGTTCTCCAGTATGAAAACGCATGTGTCTTGATAAATTACTCGAGTAGGTAAAAGATTTTCCACATAAGTTACATTTATAATCCCGTTTACCTTCGTGTATGTACATGTGTTGTTTGAGCGTGTGCGGGGTGATGAAGGCTTTATTACATACGTTGCATACACAAGGCTTTTCACCGGTGTGAGTCCTCATATGAGTTGTCAAGATGCTCGCGTGCTTGAACTCTTTATCACAGTATTTACATTCGAACATCATTTCAACATTGTGGGTTTTCATGTGCTTTTTGATCCTACGGTGTGTTGGGAAAGTGAGGCCACAAATCTTGCAAGGGCTCGGTGCTTCTTTGGGTAATTCTTGCTTGGTTTCTTCATCTATCGTTACCTCAGGTTCCATGAACGTTCGAAAGAAGCTTCATGGTCTGAGGTACTGTCTGAATCTTCTAATTCCTCTTTTATGGAAACGTTGTCATCGTCAATTTCTTCTAGTGTATATTCTAACGGTTCTGATTTAATGGTAACAGAGTTATTTATACCATCGTTGGCAACTTCTACCGATTTAGTAAATAAATTTGTTTCTTGAGACATTTTTGATGTGTCAAAAATTTTAGACTAGAGAAATTTATATATATTTTTTGAACCGGCAAAACATATTAATTACGGAGTGTAAATTAATAATTGCCTATTAATTATACATGTTTAATCATTAATAACTTTTTTTAAATTAAGAATTGATTAAAATTGAGTTGTCAAATTATCAAACATGGCGGAGGACAATGACAGTTCAGACACGTGAAGTGTGAAGTAAAGTGTTGGCGCGATTTTCAAATTTTGCATAAAACTTTTTAACATTTCGAAGGAAAATTTATTTTTTCACCAGAAAGTTTGTTTTCTTGACGTTTTTAGTCATTCTGAATCATTTGAGAGCACAATTGGTAAAATATTAGAATACATATCAGTATATAAGCCGATTTTTTACCTTTATCAATGTTTTCTTAAAAACGCCATAGATAAATAAGCATGGCCACCTACTAAATTTTAAATTGATGTAATTTGATGAAGTTTAGCGTTGATCACCTTTGTCTGATTAACGACCAAACCGTATCTTCTGAACCAATGAATGGTTAAAAAATTTCTGAAAAAATAATTTATATGCACGTGTGTGTGTTATAACATAGATATATCTATGTTTGAATAATTTTTTTATTCATTTTATTAAATCAACCGATTTGAATAATTCAGCTAGTGGCGTAGGGTATCGTGTCTTGAGGCAAATTGCTGGAACTTCCCGTACCGAATTAAAATTTTGAAAATCTGAATTTGAAAATAATTTTTTTTCTTAAAAACGAATCGTTTCGTCAACACAAGCAGAAAGTTATTTAAATCGAATGCTTATTTTTTTTTTCAAAAAACTGCCATTTTTTGCACATTTAGCTCCGTATCTCCGAAACGCTGAATCTGCCTTTGCCAAAAACTATCAATCACACTTTCCCCCATCATTACAAATTCAATGTTTTTTTGATCATTCAAATCGGATTCTGAGTTCTCTCAAAGAGTTCGAGTTCTCGCAATTCAAAATGGCAGGACCGACATTTGCCCAAACTAATCTGCACATCTCGCTATCAATAGGAATCGAATGTTTTTTGAACCATTAAAATCGGTTGATCCTCTATACTCTTCTTTATCTATGGGTTGATCTTTGCGCCCGAAAACGTGAATCAAAATTGTATCCATATATACAATACATACTCACACACGCATTCATTTTTTTTAAAGGTACGCCCACTCTTCTTTTATCTAGGGGTACGCCAAAATGTTCAGAACCTTCAAAACGTGAAGAAATGTAACAATTTTCAATTTAGATTTTTGGACTTGGATTTTGGAGTTTCAAGAACATTATTTCAGTTTCAGATAACGGAGCGTCCGATTTGAATGATTCAAAACATTTAATTTGTATTGACGAAATGAAGAACTGACGGAATTGTTGGAAGGTAGGTTCAACGATTTCGGAGATTCATAGTAAAAGTAAAAAAAATGCCATTTGGCTGTCAAAAATGCTTATTTAATTATCAATTTATCAGATATTTTATAGAGACTTTAATAATAAGAACTAATAGATAAAATTTAAAACTAAGAAAGAATAGAGGTTTATGCGACGCAGCGCTTACGCGCTTCGATATTTCGCCTCTACACAGCTGACACAGTGCGATTGCTTTGAAAAAAGTTCGAAATTTTCCAAATATTTCACATTATAAAAAAAATCATTTTCAAAAATTGTCAAATTCTCAAAAATCTAGTTTTTTCATAGTTTTAAAAAAAAATAATCTTTCTTTCTCAAAAAAATAATTTTTGTACGGGAAGTTCCAGCAATAAGGCACGATGCCATGCACCCCATGCACGACTAGTTAATGTTTTATTACTAATTTAATACATCATTCATTATATACTCTCTTTTTAACTTCCCGTAGGGTAGTTATTGTAATGGGCCGAAAATCGAAAATGAAAATTTTTACATTTCTCGACGTTTTGAAGGTTTCTGAACATTTTGGCATACCTCAGAAAAAATGGATGTGTGTGTATGTATGTATGCATGGATACAATTTTTCGTCCACGTTTTCGGGCGCACGGATCAACCGATTGGAATGGTTCAAAAAACATTCGATTTCTATTGATAAGGGAGATGTGCTGATTATTTTTGGCAAAGGCAGGTCCAGCCGTTACGGAGATACGGAGCAAAGAGTGCAGAAAATAGAAATCGAGTTTTTGAGTGAACGGAGCATCCGATTTGAATGATCTAAAAAACATTCAATTAGTAATGATTGGGAGAAGTGCTTATTAGTTTTTGGCAATGGCAGGCCCAACCATTTCGAAGATACAGAGCTAAATGTGCGAAAAATGGCAGTTTTTTGAGAGAACTAAGTGTCCAATTTAATGATTCAAAAACTTTCAGCTTGTTTTAAACAAAATAATTGATTTTGGATACGGTACGGGAAGTTCCAGCAATTTGCCTTGAGGCACGATGCCATACACCCCACTAGTTTAATCTATGATTATATAAATTCTGGTTCCACCATTTGCAAAAAATCAACCATTAGATTATATATAAATTTAATATTTACAAATAGAATTTTATCGACATATTTTTTATGCTAAATAAAACTAAATTATTTATTTAGAATACCTATTTAACAATTTTTCTTTTCTTTTTCATTTTTCAAAAAATTAAAAAAGCATATTTTTCCAATCGCATAATTTTTTCTGTATAGACGCTGCTCAAATAAAACTGCGACGCAATTGTCAAAAATCAATAACGTTTGTTGTGCTCTCCTATTCATCAGACAAACAGCGTCATTCGTTTTTTAGGTAAATAACTTAATAAATAACACTTGTACATTATTAAAAAAACATACTAAAATCATTATTTATATTATAGTTATCAAACAAGACATTAATTATGTACGCTTCGCAAAAATTCATGGAAATAATCCGACTTAAAAATCATCAGATATGTTTGGTCACAAAAATCAATCAAACGTGAATTGTTGGAGACATTTGATAATAAGTTGGATAAAATATGATGGAAATATGTTTATTTAACTTATTATTGATTTATAAATGGCCATTGAGGATTTGGTTACACGGGGAATTACTAAATAGGTAAGGCAAATTTTTCACATACTTAATAGTATTTAAACAATAGTATTTAAAGAAATCTATCTATTTTTTTTCTGTTACTTCAACAGAGTTTGTGCAAAGGCTGTTTTAGGTCAACAACAATAATAGATAGTAAATTCCATGTCATCAATTTGTAAAGTGATTATTTGTACCATTATCATTTACATCAAGAATAATGTGCAAGCGAATAACATGTCTCTATGAATGCTTTTTCATGTATATTGTAAATGACTGACTGAGTTAAATAAAGCAATAGTTACGGAATATATTTGTATACAAAAGCAAGGTAACAAGATCCTTAACTTACAGCTGAAATTTAAAAATTTGGAGTAATTGTTTTATATTTCTATTTAGTTAAAGACACAGTCTTTGTACAAATATTATTTTCTGTTATATTCTCAGAGGCCACTAATTTATGGCAATTACATGAGCATTATCAATTTCAATTCATATTATCAATTTGTAAGCACATTGTTATTTGTATTGCATTTATATACAACTATCATTGATATAAACAAATAACATGTCTCCTGAATTCTTTTTTGCATACTTTTAAATTTAAATAAACCAGTAGTTACAGGATGTACAAAATAAAACAAAAGATCTTTAATTTATTGTACAATGACACTTTGAGCAGAAATTTAATTCAGTAATTACATAATTGGAAGTGAATCTGACTAAATAAAACTACTATCTTTGCAAAATTTGCTTAATGAATACAAAAATTTATTTCAGGCTTAAAAAGTAACAAAAGACATCAATCTCTCTTACCAGAATTTAGTTATGGGTTATACAAAACAAGTCGAAAGATCTTTATTTTTTTGTACAAGGTCACTTGGAGCAGAAATTTAATTCAGTAATAACATAATTGGAAGTGAAACTGACTGAATACAATCACTAGCTTTGCAAAATTTGCTTGATGAATACAAAAAATTATTCCAGGCTTAAAAAATAACAAAAAACATCAATCTTTCACCAGGATTTGTACCAGTAATTCAGTTTAGACAAAAAATATACAACAGTAGTTATATTGGCAGTAAACTTTAGCTATTCAGCTTCAGGATATTTTGCTTCAGCACTCAGAAATCTATTCAAGAATTAAAAAATGTACCAGAAGCAAAAAATTGAAGCAGCAATTCAATATGACATCAATTATAATAATAATTTGGAAGTGCAACAATTAAAATATCTAGCTTCGATACACAAAAATTCATTCCAGACTTCAAAATATTAGAAGACAGTCTCTTATCAGGATTTCAGTTTAAACATAAAATATATACAACAGTAAGTTATATTTGTAGTAAAACAAATAAGATATTTTGCTTCAGCACTCAGAAATCCATTCAAAAATTTAAAAATGTTGCAAAAGTAAAAAATGTAGCAGAAATTCAATATAACATAAATTATAATAACAATTTGGAAGGATAACAAACAAAATATCTTGCTTCGACACACAAAAAATCATTCCAGACTTAAAAAATATCAGAAGACATCAGTTTCTTACCAGAATTTGTACCAGAGATTCAGTTTAGACATAAAATATATACAACAGAAGTTATATTGGAAGTAAAATAAATAAGATATTTTGCTTCAGCACTCAGAAATCTATTCAAGAGTTAAAATTATAGCAAAAATTCAATATGAGATTAATTATAATAACAATTTGGAAGTGTACCAAATAAAATATCTTGCTTCGACTCAAAAATTAATTCCAGACTTAAAAAATATCAGAAGACATCAGTTTCTTACCAGAATTTGTACCAGAGATTCAGTTTAGACATAAAATATATACAACAGTAAGTTATATTGGAAGTGAAATAAATAAAATATTTTGCTTCAGCACTCAGAAATCCATTCAAGAATCAAAAAATGTACCACAAGTAAAAAATTGTAGCAGGCATTCAATTATAATAACAATTTGGAAGAGTAACAAATAAAATATCTTGCTTTGACACAAAAATTCATTCCAGACTTAAAAAATATCAGAAGACATCAGTTTCTTACCAGAATTTGTACCAGAAATTCACTTTAGATAAAAAATATAAACAACAGTAATTATATTAATAGAATGGAAAAGAAACAGATATAATATTCTGCTTCAACACTCTGAAACAAAAATAGTAGCAGGAATTAAATTCAGACAAAGCATATATACAATATTAATACCAGAATTTGTAGCAGAATTTAAATTCCAAGTTACATAAACACCAATTAGAAAACTGGAAAGTCTTAAAAACAATTACTAGAATTTCTAACAGAAAATCAATTATAATAACAGACTGGAAGTGAAATAAACAAAATATCTTGCTTCGGTACACAAAAATTCATTCTAGGCTTTAATAACAATACTAGTCTGAACACCAGAACAACCATTACCAGAATTTGTACCAGAAATTAAATTCAGACAAGGTGTGTAAACAACAGTAATTACAAATCTAAGGAAATGAAACAACTAGCTTTGCAAAATTTGCTTTTTCATTTCTGGCTTAAAAAATAACAAAGACAATCAGTAGTCTCTTTCAATGATTATCAGAATTTGTACCAGAAATTCAGTTTAGACAAAAAATATATACAACAGTAGTTACATTAATAGTTTGGAAGAGAAACAAATAAAACAATTTGCTTCAACACCCAGAAATCCATTCCAGAGTTTAAAAATTACATAAATTATCAAGATCCTGTACCAGAATTTCAATTCAAGCAAAGCTTACTAATGAAATTAATTATAATAACAATCTGGAAGTAGAACAAATAAAATATTTTGCTTCGGCGTATAAAAATCCATTCCAGGCTTAAGAAATCAGTCTCTCAAGACAATAACCAGAATTTGTAGCAGAAATTAAATTCAAGAAAAAAATCTACAATAATAACATGGAACAAATAAAATATCTTTCTGAGGCATGTGGAAATCTATTCGGGAGTTAAAAAATAAAAACAATCTTTAACCAGAAGATCCAATACAAAATTCCATTATATTTTCAGAAACATCGAATAAAAAAATTGTAAACTAAACTCATCTCTGGATAATGCATCATCGACCAGGCATTATCAAAATTCATTATCTAATTATCTTTAAGATGATGAGGAGGAATGATTATTAGTCATTGTGGTGGCTCTGGCACCATGGACCTGTCTTCGAGCAGACTACCATTTATTTTATTATGATGAGGAGTTTTTCCATCTCTTTTGTGTTGCCGTGTATTTTATCGTATCATTTGAGAACACAACAAACCAGGCAGGAGTATGCAAATGCGCAATATTTAATGGAAAACAATACACCAGGGACAATAGAAGCAGATTTATCAAGAGAAATGTAAATAGAAAGTTACATTTACATACATCTTTATATATATATATATATATATATATATATATATATATATATATATAATAATATATAATTTTTATATATTTGACCTAATGTGTTCTGAATATTACTTCTCTTTTAATTGCTATTTTTATCCAAACATGATGCTTTTAATTGTAATGTTATTTTACAATGAATATTTAGTTGCAAAAAATAAAAAATTATTAATATATATTATACTTATAATTACTATTTTATAATATTAAGAGAACATTAGAGCTACAATATTAAAAGCAAACAATTAATTTAGATCAAGACAATAAAAAATTATCAATTTTGAAATAATTTTCTGAAAATATAATAGAAACTTTCAAGTTCAGAACACATTACTATTTCATATGTTATTTTATATATATATATATATATATATATATATATATATATATATATATATTTATTTATTTATTTATTTTATTCCAATATTGTGCATCTAATTGGGATTTGCCTATTTTGAGTTAACGAAGAAACTAGCTTTTAATATATGTATGTTGAAAGATTTGTCGACATTGATACATATTTGAAGTATCTTGCAGTGCAATCGTCGAATTAAAAAAAGATTAAAATAGATTTTTTTCATTCTATTAAACGTTTTGACACTTAATGTGTGTCATCTAAAAGAACATATTACATAAATAACAATAGATGAAATTAGTATAAAAAGGAGAAAATTATATAAATACCAAACCAGCAAAAACACAAAAAAAAATTATTTAACACCAAACTTGTGCAAAAGAACATCATTACTAATAATAATTAATAAAGAGAGAAAATCAAAAGAGCACATATTGCCCGCCTAATATTACATGTTCTTCGCTTGGAGTGCACAGTAACACAAATCAATTCAAGGTTACGCGGCACGTGTGGTAGAGTGAGTGGATGGGGGTGTAACTGGTATCTTTTTTAATTCGACGATTGGGCTGCAAAATACTTCAAATATATATATCAGTTAAATTAGTTTTTATTTTATACGTTTTGACACTTGTTATGTGTCATCATTCAGTAAATCAAACCCTAAAATTATTTTTAAAAAAATGAGGAATTTAAATAACAATAAACCCAGAAATATAACTACTATTTTGAAACAAAATCTTCTACAATTAAACTAAAATTAATATAAAATAAAATAAAACAAATTCTAAAATAAATCATGAAAAAATTTAAAAAAAAACAATTTTTGTTTGTTAAGTATTGAATATTTTTTTACAAACTTTTTTCTTATATTATCTTTTCACATACGTTTTTTATTTGATCATTTCTTTTACAAAAAAAACAAACTCATATTATAAATTTGTTTCATAACACTCATAAAAAAAAACTAAAAATTTTATATCATTGGTACAGTTGTTGATGATATAAGATTATTAGATTTTTTTTAGCAGAGTATTTTATTTTTCAACAGGCACAGTTGTAAAATATTCTATTTCATATTTTTACGTTTAAACATACAGGTAGTTTTTTTTAAAAAAGTCTTATATTAGATATTCATTAAAATAGTTAGTTAAAAATGGTTAAAAAGTTCAACAACCAAAGTGATTATTTTTATAAAATAGTCCTAATTTAAATATTTAATAGACTTTATTTTAATAGAATGAACAAGTAGTGTTTTTATTTTTACTAAAAAGGTCCTGGTTAGAATTTTCATTAAAATAGTCTGTCAAATCATTAAAGTTAATTACGTTAGTATTTGTTTTAAAAAGGCACAACAACAAAAGTAAATCATAATTCAAATATTTATTAAAATTGTTAAGTTATAAAACTCCAAATTTAATTATTAAAATACTTAATTATTTTTTTAGTTTCTACAGTATAAAAAAATATAATTTAAATAATTATTAAAATAGTGTCTTTCTTGTTTCAACAGATACCTTAATAAAAAAAAAATCAAAATCAAATATTTAAATAGTTAAGTATCTTTCTTGTTTATTTTATTAGTTATTAAATGTTTTTTTTATTAGTTATTTCCATTATTTTATTTTTTTAGTTTCACCAGTATCAAAAAATCATAATTTAAATAATTATTATAATAGTTAAGTGTCTTTCTTGTTTTAACAGATACATTAATAAAAAAAAAAACAATCAAAATCAAATATTTATTAAAATAGTCAAGTATCTTTCTGGTTTCAAATGATCCAGTAATAAAAATAAATCATAATTCAAATATTATTAACATAGTTAAATATCTTTCTTCTTTCAAAAAACAAAATAATTAAAAAAAAAATTTAATAATTACTGAAATAATTTGTATGAATTATTAAAATCAAATCAGCAATCGGTACACCTACTTTATTTTAATTATTAATATGATCATTAAGTCACCTAACATTACTAAAAAATAATGATTTATTTAAAATACAATTACTGGGCCGATTCGGCTGCATAACAGACCAATGTTATGGCAAGGCTATGTTATGAAGAACTTTCCGTACTAAATATTGACAAAAGTCATGTGGTTGCTGTGCAGTCAGGCGTTTTTCTCAGGTTGCCAAATAGAAAACTTAACCTAGAAACCGCACAAATGTCAAAAAAACGATGTTAGATAACAGTCTTTTTGACCCAGCTTCATAACATACGAGTGGCGTTGCAGTTTATGTGTAAAACGCCTGAATGCGCAGCAAATGCATGAGATTTTGACAGTATTCAGTATGATTTAGTAGCATAATGTATGGAAGTTGGAGCATAACATGGCCTTGCCATAACATAAAAATATATAATAAAAATTAGCTTGTCCTAATTTATCTTATTTAGCTTGTGCTAATTGCTTTGTACGAGCACGATTAAAGTAATTAGCACATTTAATTCATAAAATAAAAATTTATTTAAAGTTCATATAAATAATAACTGAAATTTACGCACCAATTTAAACAATACTAATATCAAGAACTAACTATTACTATTACAAATATCTCTTTCATTTTAAAGACATGATAAAAGTTCTTTTACCAAAAGGGCATATTCCCAGAGTAATAAGTTCCTATAGAAAAAGGTTCCTACTTGATTGAGTTCCTATAAAACTGTAAATTGAATTTTTACAGGATTAAAACGAGGTTCCTATACAAGTTCCTATAAATACAATTTGAAATTCCTATAAAGCCATTTTCCTTCGAGACAAGGTAACACGATACAGAAGAAAAATTATGAAATATCACAGTATTATTATATTGTGGTAATTGTAACTAACAAATATATAAACTATTACTTAAGATTTATTTACCTAATTATTTATAAATTCGTGTTGAATTTAATTCTATTAATAGAATAATAATAATTATTATTATATTGTTGAAGATAAATAACTTCGAAAAATAACAAACAAAATTTTTGTAAATTAATAAATAGACATCATCGAGTTCCTAATTAATATAAATTGAAAATGTACATGTTTGAAAACACGTTAATGTATATTTAGAATTGTCTTTTAATTAAAAGTATAATATTTATTATTTTCTAAAGTACCTCATTTTTCAATATTTATTCTTTAGTTATTATTATTATTAATTACTTATTACTTTATTGCTATATTACTGTAATTATTATTTTTCTCGTGTGTCGTTTTGCCTTTATACATTCCTATGAAACCAAGTTCCTATAGTTTGATGTTCCTAAACAACTAAATTCCTATAAAGACAACTAAATCAGTTCACAAATTATTGTTGAGATTAACTTTACATAAAACAGTCAAAGATCATATACAAACTTATGTGCAAAGTTCTTATTGAGTTTTTTTTTTAAATTTACTTCGAAGGTAATATAGGAAACTTATGGGGCAATTCTGTCGTAACAGGGCTCATGACAGCGTTGTCATGGCAACATGAAAACTGTGAAAATATCTATTTGCTGTGCGATTAGGCGTATTTTACATATAAATAAGCAAAGAAGAATTTATGATAACAGCATCTTTGAAAATTCTGTTATCATAACATTCTTCCTTGCTTGTTTATATGTAAAATGCGTCTGATCGCGCAGCAAATAGACATTTTTACAATTTTCTCTACCAAGAAATAAGCTTAACATAGCGTTGCCATTACAATGCTATGTTATGAGCTTTATTATGGCAGAATTGCGCCAGAAATTACTATTTTATAAAAAATTAAATATTAAGCAAGTCAAACGCAACAAATTGCAACATAACACTTCTCTAAACGCAACAAAGTGCATATTATTTAAATAAAAAAAGTATGGTACATGGACCGCTTAAATTATGGAATTTAAACTTTAACATAAACTTTATTGGAAACTAAATTGGAATTAAACTTTAAAATAAAACAATTAAAAGTGAAATTTTCATTTTAATCATAAAAGTTACAAATAATGGGGCAATATTGCCTCATAACATAGCGTTGTCATGGCAACGGTATCTCATGGTTGTTCCTTAGTAGTGAAAACTGTGAACATGTCTATCTACTTGCTGGACGATCAGGTGTATTTTACATATAAACAAGCAAGAAAGATTCTTATGATAACAGAATCTTTTATGATGCCGTTATCATAACATTCTTTCTTGCTTGTCATGACAATGCTATGTTATGAGGCAGAATTGCCCCCTAAATCATCACAACAATGGGCCTATTCTCGGATAACTATGTTACCAGTTTTTCATGGTAATATAATATGTCGCAAATAACAGTATGTTCAAAATTTGCTATTCTCGGTGCTTCTATTTTATTTTTTTTATAAATTATGTTTTTTGATGTTGGTTTGCAAAGTATTGGGATTCACGAAATTGTCAAAAAGCTACACCTATGGTATTTATTCGAGCGTTTATTTAAGTCTGATACAGTTAACGGCTGAAAACTAACCTCCAAATAGCACATTGACAAAATAACATTAAAATAACTTCACGATTATTTAATTTATAAGTCAATACTTTATGGGGCAATTCTGCTTCATAACATGGCGGTGTCATTGTAACGCTATCTTGTGCTTGTTTCTTGGTAGTGAAAACTGTGAAATTGTCTATCTATTTGCTGTTCTGTAAGGCGCATTTTACATATAAACAAGCTAGAAAGAATCTTATGATAACTGCATCATTGAAGATTCTGTTATCATAAGATTCTTCCTTGCTTGTTCAAATGTAAAATACGTCTGATCGCACAACAAATAGATAGACATTTTCATAGTTTACACTACCAAGAAACAAGCATGAGATAGCGTTGCCATGATAACTTTTTAATGTTGCCATATATGTTGAAACAGGTCACGGAGAATAGCTATTACAGTTACAATAACATTTTAACGAAATAAGTGTGAACTTGCCTTAACATGTGTATCCAACCCAATAAACAAGGAGTGGCGGTAGCAATCTGAAATCCACAAGCATGCGTTCAGCGCTGTGACACTCATGTGGGATTTATGTGGATTTCAGATTGCTGCTCAAATCACACGGTGTTTACTGGGAAGATTAGGTCTATGAATTGAATTATCGTATCATTTAACTAACATAATATCAAACGAGTCCTATAGCATGATGAATTAATAAAAATCCTATAAATATTTCCTATAAACATCAATTTGTTATAAGAACATCTCTCGAATTCATATCAGAATCAGAATTAAATCCTATATTGTAAATTGTCCTATAAACAAATAAAATTCCTATAAATTAATAAATAGACATCATCGAGTTCCTAATTAATATAAATTGAAAATTATGTACAAGTTTGAAAACAGGTTAATGTATATTTAGATTTGATTTTTAATTAAAAGTATAATAGTTCCTATAATGCAGACCTCTAATAGAACAGTATTCTTATATGCTAAAGTTCCTAGAAATATGAACCAACAGCATTTTTTTTTTGCACTAATTTATTAAATAATATTAATTTTACAAACGTTTCGAAACTAGGTTTGTCTCATCATCAGTGTATTATAATTTAAAATTTAAGAATTGTACGCGACTGAAACCTCTGTACAAGGTCAACTTGGTGACTCATGAATTATCAAATAGGAATGAGAAGGAATAGGGCCCAGTTGAAAAATATATCAAAAAATATTAATTTTGCTTCTAGCGAATTTTTCAACTGGGCCCTATTCCTTCACATTCCTATTCGATATTTCATGACTTATCAAGTTGACCTTGTATAGAGGTTTCAGACGCCCACAATTTGTAAGCACAGCATTAGTAAGAACAAGTTGGAACTGTTAACACATTTTAGATTTTAAATTATAAACACTGATGATGAGACAAACCTAGTCTCGAAACGTTTGTAAAATTAATATTATTTAATAAATTAGTGCAAAACAAGAGTGCTGTTTGTTCATATTTATATGTATATATATATATATATATATATATATATATATATATATATATATATATATATATATATATATATATATATCAATCTATTACTTCTCCTATACATTAAAATTCCTATAATTATTAACATAATTAAATTCACACAGATTCTCCTATAAACATAGCATTCCTATTCGAAGATCTTCTCGTTGACAAGATCTTGCCAATCAATATTCCTATATTGAGTGTTCCTAAAACTCCATCACTATATTAAGTAATCAACTTTTAAATTCCTATAAAGAAATAATGCTTTCATATCAAATAACTTTTTATGAAGCCGAGTAACAGATTTCCTATAATATATTATTTCCTATATTATTGGAACAGATATAATTAAAATTAAATAACAACTTTAACAAAGAACTTTTTTGGCGGAAACAAGTCTTTAACGAATAAAATAATATCTTTATCAAACAATTTAAATCCTATAGTAGCTGTAACTGGAAACAAAAAATCGTATAAATTATAGTTAATCATAATTTCCTATAAATATATATCAAAGTTTTCATAACTATATTGTAATAAATTTAAAATTGTTCAAATTTAAATTCCTATAAAATATACATTCAATTAATAAAATTTCCCATACAAGGAGCAAAGAAATCCTATACAACAGGGAAATAATTTTTAAATCCATCAAAGACTATATATACATTTATAAGATTTAATAAATTCACATTCCTATAAAATATATAGCGTTGCTATAACGACCCCAGTATTTCTTGTAACATATTTTCTGTCAAGCTTGTTTTGTACACGCTCATCTTACGATAGAAGCCTGACAGAAAATATGTTACAAGAAATACTGGCGTCGTGTGCACTGGGCTTTACTGTCTATTTTATCTGAGAATTTCCTATATGATTTTAAAATTTGTTAAAATTGATTCAAACCAAATTCATCCATATCCCCGATTTTTACAAATTCACATTCCTATAAAAATAGTTCCTATAAACATTCGATTAATCAAATTTCCTATATGATGAGCAACGAAATCCTATAAATCAAAACCTATCTTAATAATAATAATGGGCTATAAATATTAACAAATAAGATTCTATAGGAAATTAATGGGTCAATTTTGCTATAACAGAGTCCATAACATAACGTAGTCATGGCAACGCCCGGTGCACACGACACCAGTATTTCTAGTAACATATTTTCTGTCAGGCTTTTTTGTACACGACGCTCACTAGCGATAAAAGCCTGACAGAAATTATGTTACAAGGAATACTGGCGTCGTGTGCACTGGGCTTTACTGTCTATTTTATCTGAGAATTTCCTATATGATTTTAAAATTGATTAAAATTCATTCAAAATAAACTCATACACATTCTCAATTTTTACAAATTCACATTCCTATAAAAGCAGTTCCTATAAAATATACATTCGATTAATCAAATTTCCTATACGATGAGCAACGCAATCCTATACATCAAAACTTATCTTAATAATAATAATGAGCTATAAATATTAACAAATAAGATTCTATATGAAATGGGGCAATTCTGCTATAATAGAGTTCATATCATAAAGTAGTCATGGCAATGCTACGGTGCACACGACGCCAGTATTTCTTGTAACATATTTTCTGTCAGGTTTTTATCGCAAGGTGAGCGTGTACGCTTGACAGAAAATATGTTCAAGAAATACTGGCGTCGTGTGCACCGGTCTTTACTGTGTATTTTATCTGAGAATTTCTTATGATTTTAAAATTTGTTAAAATTCATTCAAACTAAACTCATACATATTCTCAATTTTTACAAATTCACATTCCTATAAAAACAGTTCCTATAAACATTCGATTAATCAAACTTCCTATACGATAAGCAACGAAATCCTAAACATCAAAACTTATCTTAATAATAATAATGATAACAAATAAGATTCTATGTGAAATGCGGCAATTCTATCATAACATAGCGTAGTGATGGCACCGCTTTGTTAAGCCTGGTGCACACGACACCAGTATTTCTTGTAACATATTTTCTGTCAAGCTTGTTTGTATACGCTCACCTTACTATAAAAGCCTGACAGAAAATATGTTACAAGAAATTCTGGCATCGTGTGCACTGGGCTTTACTGTCTATTTTATCTGAGAATTTCCTATATGATCGGCAAGAAATCCTATACAACAAAAATGTATTGATTTTAAAATTTATTGAATTACATTCAAACTAAACTTATACACATTATCAATTTTTACAAATTCACATTCCTATAAAAACAGTTCATATAAACATTCGATTAATCAAACTTCCTATACGATAAGTAACGAAATCCTATCAAAACTTATCTTAATAATAATAATGAGTTATAAATATTAACAAATAGGATTCTATATGAAATGGGACAATTCTGCTATAACAGAGTTCATATCATAAAGTAGTCATGCCAATGTTACGGTGCACACGACGCCAGTATTTCTTGTAGCATATTTTCTGTCAAGCTTGTTTGTACATTGTTTGCTATAAAAGCCTGACAGAAAATATGTTACAAGAAATACTGGCGTCGTGTGCACCAGTCTTTACTGTCTATTTTATTTGAGAATTTTCTATATGATTTTAAAATTTGTTAAAATTCAATCAAACTAAACTCATACACATTCTCAATTTTTACAAATTCACATTCCTATAAAAGTAGTTCCTATAAACATTCGATTAATCAATCTATGAATTAATCTATGTTATGGGCTCAGTTACGGCAGAATTGCCCCATAAATAACAAATTGATTATAAATGTCCAAAGATAAATTTTGGTTTTAGAACAAAGGACCATCGAGAACCATGTAGTCGTAGAATTTTTACTTGTAACGAAAAGAAAACAATTAAAATTTATAAATTTGTAGAGAACTATAAATTTAAGAAACTATAAAAAAATTTAACAAAGTAATTGATAAATATTTTTATTTTGCAGAGGTCTTATAGATCCAAAAATGTCAGGTTTGTGTCTGTTCTTACATTTATTGTTTCTGGAATCTTTATTTTTCAATTTTGATCTATAGGACCATTACTAAATACAAAAATATTAATATTCAAATTATCCTGACATTCTTTAAATTTCAACATAATAAATAATAATCTATTCTATATCCTTGAAAATTGTTTCCTATAACAACTTTATCCTATTCCTATAAATTCATAACCTATAAAATCCTGAACCTCCTTGAAACAAAGTTCCTATAAAATGGTTCCTAATTAAAATTATCGTAATAAAATAAAAAAAATAATAAAAGTGATTAATATACATTTTTTTATAAATTTGTCTTTGATAGAAATCTTTGTCTAATCATTATTTAATTTATTAATATATAAAGAAGTTATTATATTTAAAAGTATCGAACAAATAATAGATTTTCAAAATTAACGTACCAAAAAGTATTGATAAATTGTTCATTTTAATAATAAACAATTCACAATTATGTTTGCAAATAAAGTCGCCATTTTAGACTAGTTTTAATTTTTTTTTTAACAAAACAAAGATTTTTATCAATAATTTATTTAAATCCCCAAAAACACATTCGAGCAACATCTATTGTTGCCAGTTTACTTAAAAAAAACAGTTTAAATATCAACAAAAAGTCGCCTCAGAAGTTTCAGCTAAAGTATCGATACTAGTAAAATTATCTAGCTAAAATATCGATATTAGTAGAAGTACCAAACTAAAGTATCGATACTAGTAAAAGTATCGAACTAAAGATTTGATACTAGCAAAACCATCAAGCTAAAGTATCGATACTAGTAAAAGTACCAAGCTTAAGTATTGATACTAGTAAAAGTACCAAGCTAAAGTATCGATACTAGTAAAAGTACCAAGCTAAAGTATTGATACTAGTAAAAGTGCCAAGTGCTAAAATATCGACACTAGTAAAAACATCCAGCTAAATTATCTGTACTAGTAACGGTATCAAGCTAAAGTATCGGTACTAGTAAAGGTATCAAGCTAATGTGTCGATACTAGTAAAAGTACCAAGCAAAAGTATCGATACTAGTAAAAGTGCCAAGCTAAAATATCGACACTAGTAAAAGTATCAAACTAAAGTATTGATACTAGTAAAAGAACCAAGCTAAAGTATCGATTCTAGTAAACGTACCAAGCTAAAGTATTGATACTAGTAAAAATACCAAGCTAAAGTATTGATACTAGTAAAGGTACCAAGATAAAGTATCGGTGCTAGCAAAAGAACCAAGCTAAAGTATTGATACTAGTAAAAGTACCAAGCTAAAGTATTGATGCTAGTAAAAGTACCAAGATAAAGTATCGATATTAGTAAAAGTGCCAAGTACCAAGCTAAAGTATCGATACCAGTAAAAGTGTCAAGCTAAAGATCGATACTAGCAAAAGTATCAATCCGAAGTATCGATAGTTTAGTTCGATACTTTTACTTTTATCGATTCTAGTGAAAGTATTAAGCTAAAATATCGATACTAGTAAAAGTACCAAGCTAAAGTATTGATACTAGTAAAGATATCAAACTAAAGTTTTGATACTAGCAAAACCATCAAGCTAAAGTATCGATACTAGCAAAACCATCAAGCTAAAGTATCGATACTAGTAAAAGTATCAAGCTAAATATCGATACTTTCAAGGCGGCATCCATTTTATATCGATAATGAAAATATCGATAATTATTATTTTATTTCAACAAAGTTTGATTTGTTTTATTACAAATAAGTGCAAATAGTTATCTTAAGTGTTTGTTATAAAAATTAGATTTAATTATTTTTAAGACAGTGGTTTCTAACATTTTTGTGCAACGTTCTCCGCCATTAAAAAAATGGTACGCCATCTTAATTACCAATCGAATTTCATTAACACCCAACTTCATTATAGTTATGTTTTTTGGTAACAAATGCAGGAGGCACCTCTTTCTCCCTTTTTAGTTCCGTATGGGAACGCGGCCCACAGGTTGGAAATTACTGATTTAAAAGTTTAATATAATTTAAGAGCAACTCATGTCTGATCGCTGATTCCTATATTAATTTAAGATTTTTTGACTCCTATACTAGGTTAGGATTTCAGATGAGTTGTTAAAATCGAAACGAGGGTGAAAAAGTTTGAAGGACTTAAGAAAACAAATTATAACTTAATCTTATTATTAACAGATTTTTTTTTATTTTTATTTTAAACAAATTAATTGTGAAGTTTATTTAAATTTATCTCGAACGCACAATTTAACACATATTTTTGGTTTTTACATTTTTTTTTATTAATTTTCCTTTTTCACACAGAATTTTTGAAAAGTGTGAGAAAGGACAAATTGATACTTCTTTTTTCATTCTTTGATTAATTTCTCTTTTATACAGATTTTTTCGGAAAGTGTGAGAAAATGAGAAAGAAGAGAAAAACTGCGACAAATAAATACAGCATTTTTTAATTTTGCAAAAATTTTCTATTTTCACACAGAATTTTTGGAAAGTGTGAGAAAGGAAAATTTGAAACACAATTATGTATCATTGCATTTTGTTTTCAATTTTTTTTCTTTTTCACACAGAATTTTTGATTTGAATTGTTGAACATAATATTTTATTTTTACATATTTTTCTTTTGATTATTCTTTCTTTTTCACACAGAATTTTTGGAAAGTGTGAGAGAAGATAAATTGACCCCTAATTTTGATTCTTGCAAATGTTTTGTTTTCTTGAATAATTTTCCTGTTTCACACAGAATTTTTGGAAAGTGTGAGAAAGGAAAATTTGATACATAATTTTGAATTATTGCATTTTTTTAATATTTCTCCTCTTCACACAAAATTTTTGTAAAGTATGAGAATGGAAATCTGACCCATAAATTTTAATTCACAATATATTTTTTTTAAAATAATTTTCCTGTTTACACTGAATTTCTGAAAGTGTGAGAAAGGATAAATTGACCCATAAATTTTGATTTTTGCAATTTTTTATTGATATTCTTTTTCTACACATAATTTTTGAAGTGTGAGAAAAGATATTGATACATCCTTTTTTATTTTTTTTATTAATTTTCCTGTTTCATACAGAATTTTTGAAAAGTGTGAGAAAGGAAAATTTTACACATAATTTTGATTTCTTATTTTTTTTTTTGATTAATTTTTCTTTTTCACACAGAATTTTTAGAAAGTGTGAGAGAGGACAAATTGACCTATAAATTTTAATTCTTGCAATTTTTTTTGGATTAATTTTCTTTTTTCATACAGAATTTTTGAAAGTGTGAGAAATTATGAATTTATACATAAAACCACATTTTAGCATTTTTTGTTTTAATTGTTCTGTTTCTTACAAGAAACTTATAAGTATATTTTCATACATAAGTTTTGATTTTATCCATTTTTTTGGATCAGTTTTCCTGTTTCACACAGAATTTTAGAAAGTGTGAGAAAGGACAAATTGATACATAATTT
>NW_020536999.1:86646517-86677640 GCF_003426905.1 Ctenocephalides felis
ACAGCAAAAATTCAAAGTGACATCATTCATAACACAAAAATGCACTCGACCAGTAACACCTCGACACACAAAAATTCATTACAGACTCAAAAATATCAGAAGACATCAGTCTCTTACCAGAATTTGTACCAGAAATTCAGTTATATATTGGAAGCAAAACATATAAGATATTTTGCTTCAGCACTCAGGAATCCATTCAAGAATTAAAAACTGTACCAGCAGTAACAAATTGTAGCAGAAATTCAATATAACATTAATTATAATGAAAATTTGGAAGTGTAACAAATAAAATATCTTGCTTCGACACAAAAATTTATTCCAGACTTAAAAAATATCAGAAGTATCAGTTTCTTACCAGAATTTGTACCAAAAATTCAGTCATATATTGTTAGCAAAATATATAAGATATTTTGCTTCAGCATTCAGAAATCCATTCAAGAATTAAAAAATGCAGCAGAAGCAAAAAATTGTAGCAGAAATTCAATATTACATCAATTATAATAACAATTTGGAAGGGTAACAAATAAAATATCTTGCTTTGACACACAAAAATTCATTTCGGACTTAAAAAATATCAGGAGACATCAGTCTCTTATCAGAATTTGCACCGGAAATTATGTTTAGACAAAAAATATATACAACAGTGGTTATATTGGAAGTAAAACAAATAAGATATTTTGCTTTAGCACTCAGAAATCCATTTAAGAATTTCAAAATGTACCAGAAGTAAAAAATTGTAGCAGAAATTCAATATAACAATAATTATAATAACAATCTGGAAGTATAACAAATAAAATATTTTGCTTCGACACACAAAAATCCATTTCAGGCTTAAAAATAACAAATTATAACAATCTTTTGCAACAATTACCAAAGTTTATATAAAGAAGATATACAACAGCAATTATATTGATAGAAATCTGTTCCAAAATATAAAAATTACAAAAATCATCAAGACTTTACTAGAATTACCAGAATTTGTAGCAGGAATTAAATTCAGATAAGCGTACATTACATCATTAGCAACCATAAATCTGTTTGAAAAGTTAGTATCTTACAACAATTACTAAAATTTCTAACAGAAAATCAATTATAATAACAACCTGGAAGTGAAATAAACAAAATATCTTGTTTCGACACACAAAAATTCATTCCAGGTTTAAAAAACAACCTCAGTCTCTTACAACTATTACCAGAATTTCTAGCAGGAATTAAATTAAAGACAAACAATTTAAACAACAAAGTAATTACAAAACTGAAAATGGAATTAACTAAATAAAACAACTAGCTTTGCAAAATTTACTTGAGGAATACAAAAATCGAATAAAAGAATCATTCCAGGCTTAAAAAATAACAAAACAATCAGTCTCTTTCAACAATTAACAGATTTTGTAGCAGAAGTTCAATTTAGACAGAAAATATATGCAACAGTAGTTATATTGGACATAAAACAAATAAGAAGACGAACTTAACTAAATAAAACAACTAAATTTGAAAATTTTGCTTGACGAGTACAAACATTCATTCCAGACTTGAAAAATAACAAGGACAATCAGTAGTCTCTTTCAATGATCAACAGAATTTGTACCAGAAAATTTGTTTAGACTGAAAATATATACAACAGTAGCTATATTATCAATAGTTTATGAGAGAAGCAAATTCAACAATTTGCTCCAACATGCAAAAATTCATTCCAGAATTAAAAAATTACATAAATCATCAAGATCTTGTTCCAGAAATTCAATTCGGGCAAAGCTTACTAATCATATTAATTATAATTACAATCTGGAATAGAAACAAATAAAATATCTTGCTTCGGCATACAAAAATTTATCCCAGGCTTAACAAACTACAAAGACAATGAAGTTATTTCAACTAATAATAGAATTTGTAGCAGAAATTTAATTTGAGCAAGGAGTATTTTTGAGAATTTGCTTAAACTATACAAAAATTTATTCCAGACTTAAAAAATAACAAAAGATACCGGTCTCTTACCAGAATATGTACCAGAAATTCAGTTTAGACAAAAATATATACAACAGTATCTATATTATAAATAGATTGGAAGAGAAACAAATAAAATATCTTGCTTTGGCATTTGAAAATTTCTTTCAAGGCTTAAAAAATCAGTCTCTTGCAGAAATTACCAGAATTTGTAGCAGAAATTAAATTAAAGAATAAACATGTAAACAACAAAGTAATTGCAAAACTGGAAGTGAAACTAACTAAATAAAGCATCTAACTTTGCAAAATTTACTTGAAGAATACAAAAATCGAATGAAAGAATCATTTCAATAACAAAACAATCAGTTTCTTTCATCGATTAACAGATTTTGTAGCAGAAATTCAATTTAGACAGAAAATAAATGCAACAGTAGTTGTATTGGACATAAAACAAATAAGATGGAGACGAAATTAACTATATAAAACAACTAAATTTGAAAATTTTGCTTGACGAGTACAAAAATCCATTCCAGGCTTAAAAAATAACAAAGACAATCAGTAGTCTCTTTCAATGATTAACAGAATTTGTACCAGAAATTCAGTTCAGACAAAAAATATATACAACAGTAGTTACATTAATAGGTTGGAAGAGAAACAAATAAAACAATTTGCTTCAACGACCAGAAATCCTTTCCAGTATTAAAAAATTACATAAATAATCAATATCTTGAACCAAACCATTCAATTCAGGCAAAGCTTACATATGATATTAATTATATTAACAATCTGGAAGTAGAACAAATAAAATATCTTGCTTCGGTGTATGAAAATCTATTCCAGGCTTAAGAAATCAGTCTCTCAAGACAATAACCAGAATTTGTAGCAGAAATTAAATTCAAAAAAAATCTACAATAATCATGGAACAATAAATATCTTTCTGAGGCATATGGAAATCTATTCGGGAGTTAAAAAATAAAAACAATCTTTAATCAGAAGATCCAATACAAAATTCAATTGTTTTCAGAAACATTGAAAAAAAATTGTAAACTAAACTCATCTCTGGATAATGCATCATCGACCAGGTATCATCAAAATTCATTATCTAATTATCTTTAAGATGATGAGGAGGAATGATTATTAGTCATTGTGGTGGCTCTGGCACCATGGACCTGTCTTCAAGCAGACTATCATTTATTATTATTATGATGAGGAGTTTTTGCATCTCTAATGTGTTGCCGAGTATTTTATCGTATCATTTGAGAACACAACAAACCAGGCAGGAGTATGCAAGTGCGCAATATTTAATGGAAAACAATACACCAGGGACAATGGAAGCAGATTTATCAAGAGAAATGTAAATAGAAAGTTACATTTACATACATCTTTATATATCTGATATATATATATATATATATATATATATATATATATATATATAGATATAATTCAAATATTTTTTATATATTTGAATAAATGTGTTCTGAACATTGCTTTAATTGCTATTTTTATCCAAACGTGATGCTTTTAATTGTAATGTTATTTTACAATGAATATTTAGTTGCAAAAAATCAAAAATTATGAATATTATACTTATAATTACTATTTTATAATATTAAGAGAAGAACATTAGAGCTACAATATTAAAAGCAAACAATTAATTTAGATCAAGACAATAAAAAATTATCAATTTTGAAATAATTTTCTGAAAATATAATAGAAACTTTCAAGTTCAGAACACATTACTATTTTATGTTATTATATATATATATATATATATATATATATATATATATATTATTTATTTATTTATTTTATTCCAATATTGTGCATCTAATTGGGGTTTGCCTATTTTGAGTTAACGGAGAAACTAGCTTTGTTTTAATATATGTATGTTGATTGATTTGTCAACATTGATATATATTTGAAGTATCTTGCAGCGCAATCGTCGAATTAAAAAAAGATTAAAATAGATTTTTTTTATTCTATTAAACGTTTTGACATTTAATGTGTGTCATCATTCAGTAATCTAAAAGAACATATTACATAAATAACAATAGATGAAATTAGTATAAAAAGGAGAAAATTATATAAATACCAAACCAGGTGTTTTTTAATTGATTGTTATGATTGCTTGCCTTATGAAGGACCAATTGTAAATACTTTGATTTTGTAACTAGTAATATTTATTTTACGTTAATTACATAAATTACATCGTATTTACAATAATTTTAATATGTTTTTGATAACTATCTGATTGATTGATTGATTTGTATGATTTTCTATTGATGATTTTTTGTTTATGTATCAATATAACCGCATGCTTTGATTGGCGCGAACACCAGGAAAAACACAAAAAAAAATATTTTACATCAAACTTGTGCAAAAGAACATCATTACTAATAATAATTAATAAAGAGAGAAAATCAAAAGAGCACATATTGCCCGCCTAATATTACATGTTCTTCGCTTGGAGTGCATAGTAACAAAAATCAATTCAAGCTTACGCGGCACGTAAGATAGAGTGAGTGGATGTGGGGTGAAACTAGTATCTTTTTTTAATTCGACGATTGGGCTGCAAAATACTTCAAATATATATATATACATATATATATATATATATATATATATATATATATAAATTAGTTAAATTAGTTTTTATTTTATATGTTTTGACACTTGTTATGTGTCATCATTCAGTAAATCAAATCCTGAAATTATTTTTAAAAAAATGAGGTATTTAAATAACAATAAACCCGGATATATAACTACTATTTTGAAACAATTGTTTCAAGAAGATTTAAATCTTCTACAATTAAACTAAAATTAATATAAAATAAAATAAAACAAATTCTAAAATAAATCATGAAAAAATTAAAAAAAAAAACAATTTTTATTTGTTAAGTATTGAATATTTTTTTACAAATTTTTTCTTATATTATCTTTTCACATATGTTTTTTATTTGATCATTCTCATTTCTTTTACAAAAAAACAAACACATATTATAAATTTGTTTCATAACAGTTCATTAAAAAAATCTAAAAATTTTGTCATCGACAAGTATTGTTACAGTTGTTGATGATATAAGATTATTAGATTTTTTTTACCAGAGAATTTTTTTTTCAACAGTCACAGCTGTAAAATATTTTATTTCATATTTTTATGTTTAAACAGACTCAGCCAGTTTTTAAAAAAGTCTTATATTAGATATTCATTAAAATAGTTAGTTGAATCGTTAAAAAGTTCAACAACCAAAGTGATTTTTTTATAAAAAAAGTCCTAATTTAAATATTTAATAGAAATTATTTTGATAGTATGAACAAGTGGAGTTTTTTTTTTACTTAAAAGGTTCTGGTTAGAATTTTCATTAAAATAGTCTGTCAAATTATTAAAGTTAAATAATCTTCGTTTTAAAAAGGCACAACAACAAAAATAAATCATTTCAAATATTTATTAAAATTGTTAGGTTTTTTTTTGTTTCAAAAAATACAGTCATAAAAATCCGAATTTAATTATTAAAGTACTTAATTATTTTTTTAGTTTCTACAGTATAAAAAATCATAGTTTAAATAATTATTAAAATAGTTAAGTGTCTTTCTTATTTCAACAGATAATAAAAAAAAATCAAAATCAAATGTTAAAATAGTTAAGTATCTTTCTTGTTTATTTTATTAGTTATTAAATTATTTTTTTATTAGTTATTTCAATTATTTAATTTTTTAAGTTTCAACAGTATCAAAAAATCATAATTTTATTAATTATTATAATAGTTAAGTGTCTTTCTTGTTTTAACAGATATATTAATAAAAAAAATAATCAAAATCAAAAATAATCAAAAAAATAGCTTGTCCTAATTTGTCCTATTTAGCTTGTACTAATTGCTTTGTCGAGTATGATTGAAGCAATTAGCACATTTAATTCATGAAATAAAAATTCATTTAAAATTTATATAAATAATAAAAACTGAAATTCACACACCAATACTTATATCAAAAACTAACTATTACAAATATCTCTTTCATTTTAAAGACACGATAACAGCCCTTTTACCAAAAGGGCATATTCCCAGAGTAATAAGTTCCTATAGAAAAAGGTTCCTACTTGATTGAGTTCCTATAAAACTGTAAATTAAATTTTTACAGGAATAAAACGAGGTTCCTATACAAGTTCCTATAAATACAATTTGAAATTCCTATAAAGCCATATTCCTTTAAGACAAGGTAACACGATACAGAAGAAAAATTTGTATCAATATGACATTCTACAGAATCATTATATTTTGGTAATTTTAACTTACAAATATATGAAGTATTATTTATGATTTATTTACTTAATTATTGTTAAATTAATTTTTGTTGAATTTAATCCTATTAATCATATAATAATTATTAATTATTATATTGTTAAAGATAAACAAGTGACTTTTTTCTAAAAATGACAAACAAAATTCCTATAAATTAATAAATAGACATTATCAAGTTCTAATTAATATAAATTGAAAATGTACAAGCTTGAAGACATTAATGTATTCTTGGAATTGATTTTTTGTTAGAAGTATAATATATATTAATTTCAAAAGTACCTAATTTTTTAATATTTATTGTTTAGTTATTATTATTATTAATTTCTTATTTATTATTACTTATTACTTTATTACTATAATTATTATTCTTCTCGTGTATCGTGTTGCCCTGGTAGATTCCCACGAAACCAAGTTCCTATAATTTGATGTTCCTAAACAACCAAATTCCTATAAAGACAACTACTAAATCAGCTCACAAATTATTGTCGAAATTAACTTCACATAAAACAGTTGAATAAAATTAAAAAGATCATATCATACAAACTTATGTGCAAAGTTCTCATTGAGTTTTTTTTTTTTTTAAGTTACTTCGAAGGTAATATAGGACACTTATGGGGCAATTTTTTCATAACAGAGCGCATAACATAGTGTTGTCATGGCAATGCTATGTTATGCTTATTTCTTGGTAGTGAAAACTGTGAAAAAAAGACTGTTGTCATGGCGACCCTATCTTATGATTGTTTATTGGTAGTGAAATATGAAAATGTCTGTTTGCTGTGCGATCAGGCGTATTTTACATATAAACAAGAAATCTCTTCGGAGATGCTGTTATCATAATATTCTTCCTTGCTTGTTTATATGTAAAATACGTCTGATCGTTCAGAAAATAGAAAGATATTTTCATAGTTTTCACTACCAAAAACAAGCATAACAGAGCGTTGCCATGACAACGCTGTGTTATGAATTCTGTTAGGGTAGAATTGCTCCTTTAATATTTATATTTACGCATGTATTCATGTATATATAAATATTGGATTTGTTTGCTTGTTTTCTTAAAAGTCGATTCCAAATAAATCGAATTTTTTTTTGCGTTACTCACTTGTAACGTTTCAGAACCTGTTACATTTTATCATCAGACTTTCTGCCATTGAAACAATAGTTGCAAACAAATTACAGTCTTAAAAAAAGAATGCGCGCAAGGTATACACGTGATTCATTCATCATTTTCATTCAATCTAAATTTCGACGACATAACCTTATACATCAGTTGATTGATATTTGACGTTTCGTAACGCACATTATCGCGAGTTTAGAATGAAAGATATCACGTGACAAGACGATCTCGACCAATTATATCAACTCTATTCACATGTGGCGTAACGCATTTCCGTTGCATTTTTGCTAAGTTACCCACTAGTCGCGCCTAAAGAAATTTTACATTTAAAATTTTATTTTGGACTTATAACGATTTTGTTTATTTACAAGATAAATGAACGTTTAATATTAATTCAGAATTTATTTTAAGTTTTTGACAGTAAAAATATAGTATATTGTATTACCTTCGAAGTATAAAAATACAACATTATCGATCATATATCTTAGTTCTCTTAAAGTCTAATGGGACAATTCTGTCTGAACAGAGCTCATAACATAGCGTTGTCATGGCAACGCTATGTCATGCTTGGTAAAAACTGTGTGAAAATGCTATTTATTTGCTGTGCAGTCAGGCGTATTTTACATATAAATAATCAAAGAAGAATTTATGATAACAGCATCTTCGAAAATTCTGTTATTATAAGATTCTTCCTTGCTTGTTTATATGTTAAATACGCCTGATCGCACAACAAATCGATAGATATTTTCACAGTTTTCACCACCAATAAACAAGCATAACATAGCGTTGCCATTACAACGCTATGTTATGAGCTTTATTACGGCAGAATTGCTCCAAAAATTACTCTTATAAATAATTAAATATTAAGCAAGTCAAACGCAACAAATTGCAACATAACACTTCTCTAAACGCAACAAAGTACATATTATTTAAATAAAATAAAAGTATGGTACATGGACCGCTTAAATTATGGAATTTAAACTTTGAATTAAAATTAAACTTTATTGGAAACTAAATTGGAAATAAACTTTAAAATAAAAACAATTAAAGTGAAATTTTCATTTTAATCATAAAAATTACAATTAATGGGGCAATTCTGACTAATAACATAGAGTTGTCATGGCAACGCTATCTCATGGTTATTTCTTGCTAGTGAAAACTGTGAACATGTCTATCTATGCTGGGCGATTAGGCGTATTTTACATATAAACAAGCAAGAAAGATTTTTTTGATAACAGAATCTTCCATGTTTATATGTATGTTTATATGTAAAATACGCCTGATCTTACAGCAAATAGATAGTCATTTTCACAGTTTTCACTACCAATAAACAAGCATAAGATAGCGTTGCCATGAAATTAAATTATCGTATCATTTTAATCAAACGAGTCCTATAGCATGATGAATTAATAAAAATCCTATAAATATTTCCTATAAACATCAATTTGTTATAAGAACATCTCTCGAATTCATATCAGAATCATAATTAAATCTTATATCGTAAATTGTCCTATAAACAAATAAAATTCCTATAAATTAATAAATAGACATCATCGAGTTCCTAATTAATATAAATTGAAAATTATGTACAAGTTTGAAAACAGGTTAATGTATATTTAGAATTGATTTTTAATTAAAAGTATAATAGTTCCTATAATGCAGACATCTAATAGAACAGTATTCCTATATGCTAAAGTTCCTAGAAATATGAACAAACAGCACTCTTTTTTTGCACTAATTTATTAAATAATATTAATTTTACAAACGTTTCGAAACTAGGTTTGTCTCATCATCAGTGTATTATAATTTAAAATTTAAGAATTGTACGCGACTGAAACCTCTGTACAAGGTCAACTTGGTGGCTCATGAATTATCAAATAGGAATGAGAAGGAATAGGGCGCAGTTGAAAAATATATCAAAAAATATAAATTTTTTTATATATTTTTCAACTGGGCCTATCCCTTCTCATTCTATTCGATATTTCATGACTAATCAAGTTGACCTTGTATTGAGGTTTCAGACGCCCACAATTTGTAAGCACAGCATTAGTAAGAACAAGTTGGAACTGTTAACACATTTTAGATTTTAAATTATAAACACTGATGATGAGACAACTAGTCTCGAAACGTTTGTAAAATTAATATTATTTAATAAATTGGTGCAAAAAAAGAGTGCTATTTGTTCATATTTATATATATATATATATATATATATATATATAGATATATATATATATATATATATATCAATCTATTACTCCTCCTATACATTAAAATTCCTATAATTATTAACATAATTGAATTCACACAGATTCTCCTATAAACATAGCATTCCTATTCGAAGATCTTCTCGTTGACAAGATCTTGCCAATCAATATTCCTATATTGAATGTTCCTAAAACTCCATCACTAAATTAAGTAATCAACTTTTAAATTCCTATAAAGAAATAATGCTTTCATATCAAATAAATTTTTATGAAGCCGAGTAACACATTTCCTATAATATATTATTTCCTATATTATTGGAACGAATATAATTAAAATTAAGTAACAACTTTAACAAAGAACTTTTTTGGCAAACACAAGTCTTTAATGAATAAAATAATATCTTTATCAAACAATTTAAATCCTATAGTAGCTGTAACTGGAAACAAAAATCGTATAAATTATAGTTATTCATAATTTCCTATAAATATATATCAAACTTCTCATAATTATATTATAATAAACTTAAAATTGTTCAAATTTATATTCCTATAAAATATACATTCAATTAATAAAATTTCCTATACAATGAGCAAAGAAATCCTATACAACAGGGAAATAATTTTTAAATCCATCAAAGACTATATATACATATATAAGATTTAATAAATTCACATTCCTATAAAATATATAGCGTTGCCATAACAACGCCATGTTGAGCCCGGTGCACACGACACCAGTATTTCTTGTAACATATTTTCTGTCAAGCTTGTTTGTACACGGTCACCTTAAGGTAAAAGCCTGACAGAAAATATGTTACAAGAACTACTGGCGTCGTATGTACGGGGCTTCAATGTCTATTTTATCTGGGATTTTTTCATACGATGAGCAAGAAATACACTAAAAACGTATTGGTTTTAAAATGTATTGAATTGCATTCAAACCAAACTTTTTAAACTCGCAATTTTTACAAATCCACATTCCTATAAAATATACATTCGATTAATCAAATTTCCTATAAGATGAGCAACGAAATCCTATACATCAAAACTTATCTTAATAATAATAATGAGCTATAAATATTAACAAATAAGATTCTATATGAAGTGGGACAATTCTGCCATAACAGAGTCCATAACATAGAGTGGTCATGGCAATGCTATGTCAAGCCCGGTGCACACAACACCAGTATTTCTTGTAACAGATTTTCTGTCAAGCTTGTTTGTATACACTCCCTTGCGATAAAAGCCTAACGGAAAATATGTTACAAGAAATACTGGCGTCGTGTGCACCGGGATTTTCTGTTACTAAAATCTTGCCACGACAACGCTATGTTATGGGCAAAATTGCACCATAAATAACAAATTGATTATAAATGCCCAAAAATAAATTTTGGTTTTAGAACGAAGGACCATCGAGAACCATGTAGTCGTAGAATTTTTAATGTAACTAAAAAAAAACATTTGAAATTTGTAGAGGATAAATGATGAGAACTATAAATTTAAGAAAATATAAAAAAATTTAACGAAGTAAATGATAAATATTTTAGGTCTTATAGATCCAAATATGTAAGTTTTTGTGTATGTTCTTACATTTATTGTTTGCGGAATCTTTTTTTGTCAATTTTGATCTATAGGACCTTTATTAAATACACAAATATTAATATTTAAAATATCCTGACATTCTATAAATTTCAACAGAAGAAATAATAAGTTTAAAGCAAAATTTATTCTATTTACAAAATCTATCCTATATCCTTGAAAATTGTTTCCTATAAATTCCTATTATGCATAAAATCCTGAACCTCCTTGAAACAAAGTTCCTATAAAATGGTTCCTAATTAAAATTATCGTAATAAGATAAAAAAAAAAAATAAAAACGGTTAATACACATTTTTTATACATTTCTCTTTGATAGAAATCTTTGTCTAATCGTAATTTAATTTATTAATATATAAAGAAGCTATTATATTTAAAAGTATCGAACAAATAATAGATTTTCAAAATTAAAATACAAAAAAAGTATTGATAAATAGTTCATTTTAATAATAAACATTTTTTACAATTCTGTTTGCAAACAAAGCCGCCATTTTAGACTAGTCTTAATTTTATATTTTATTTTTAACAAAACAAAGATTTTTATCAATAATTTATTTAAATCCCAAAAAACACATTCGAGCAACATCTATTGTTTAATAAAAAAAAACAGTCTAATATCAACAAAATGTCGCTTCAGAAGTTTCAGCCAAAGTATTAAGCTGAAATATCGATTCTAGTATAAGTATCAAGCTAAAGTATCGATACTAGTAAAAGTACCAAGCTAATGTATCGATACTAGTAAATGTACCAAGCTAAAGTATCGATACTAGTAAAAATACGAAGCAAAAGTATCGATACCAGTAAAAGTACCAAGCTAAAGTATCGATACTAGTAAAACTATCAAGCTAAAGTATCGGTACTAGTAAAGGTATCAAGCTAAAGTATCGATGCTAGTAAAACTATCAAGCTAAAGTATCGGTACTAGTAAAGGTATTAAGCTAAAGTATCGATGCTAGTAAAACTATCAAGCTAAAGTATCGATACTAGTAAAAGTACCAAGCTAAAGTATTGATACTAGTAAAGATATCAAACTAAAGTATTGATACTAGTAAACGTACCAAGCTAAAGTATCGATACTAGTAAAAATATCATGCTGAATATCGATACTGTCAAGGCGGCATCCATTTTATATCGATAATGAAAATATCGATAGTTATCATTTTATTTCAACAAAGTTTGATTTGTTTTATTACAAATAAGTGCAGTATCTTAAGTGTTTGTTATAAAAATTAGATTTAGTTATTTTTAAGACAGTGGCTTCTAAAATTTTTGTGCTGCGTTCTCCGCCATTAAAAAAATGGTACGCCATCTTAATTTTTCTACCAATCGAATTTCATTAACACCCAACTTCATTATAGTTATGTTTTTTGGTAACAAATGCAGGAGGCACTCCTTTCTCCCTTTTCAGTGCCGTATGGGAACGCGGCCCACAGGTTGGAAATCACTGTTTTAATAGTTTAATATAATTTAAGAGCAACTCATGTCTGATCGCTGATTCCTATATTAATTTAAGATTTTTTGACTCCTATACTAGGTTAGGATTTCAGATGAGTTGTTTAAATCGAAACGAGGATGAAAAAGTTTGAAGGACTTAAGAAAAATTTTATAATATATTCTTAATAATAATTTTATTTAAAAAAAAAACTAATAGGTGGTGAGATTTATTTAAATTTATCTCGAACGCACAATTTAACACATATTTTTTTATTTTCACATTTTTAAAAAAATAATTTTCCTGTTTCACACAGAATTTTTGAAAGTGTGAGAAAGGACAAATTGATATATTATTTTTTCATTTTTTGATTAATTTTACTCTTTTACACATGATTTTTGGAAAGTGTGAGAAATGAGAAAGAAGAGAAAAACTGCGGACAAATAAATACATCATTTTTTAATTTTGCAAAAATTTTCTATTTTCACACAGAATTTTTGGAAAGTGTGAGAAAGGAAAATTTGAAACACTATTATGTATCATTGCATTTTGTTTTCAATTTTTTTTCTTTTTCACACAGAATTTTTGATTTGAATTTTTGAACATAATATTTTATTTTTACATATTTTTCTTTTGATTATTCTTTCTTTTTCACACAGAATTTTTGGAAAGTGTGAGAGAAGATAAATTGACCCCTAATTTTGATTCTTGCAAATGTTTTGTTTTCTTGAATAATTTTCCTGTTTCACACAGAATTTTTGGAAAGTGTGAGAAAGGAAAATTTGATACATAATTTTGAATTATTGCATTTTTTTAATATTTCTCCTCTTCACACAAAATTTTTGTAAAGTATGAGAATGGAAATCTGACCCATAAATTTTAATTCACAATATATTTTTTTTTAAATCATTTTCCTGTTTACACTGAATTTCTGAAAGTGTGAGAAAGGATAAATTGACCCATAAATTTTGATTTTTGCAATTTTTTATTGATATTCTTTTTCGACACATAATTTTTGAAGTGTGAGAAAAGATATTGATACATCCTTTTTTATTTTTTTTATTAATTTTCCTGTTTCACACACAATTTTTGAAAAGTGTGAGAAAGGAAAATTTTACACATAACTTTGATTTCTTATTTTTTTTTTGATTTATTTTCCTTTTTCACACAGAATTTTTAGAAAGTGTGAGAGAGGACAAATTGACCTATAAATTTTAATTCTTGCAATTTTTTTTGGATTAATTTTTCATACAGAATTTTTTAAAAGTGTGAGAAATTATGAATTTACACATAAAACGTCATTTTAGCATTTTTTGTTTTAATTGTTCTGTTTCTTACAAGAAACTTATAAGTATATTTTCATACATAAGTTTTGATTTTATCCATTTTTTTTGGATCAGTTTTCCTGTTTCACACAGAATTTTTAGAAAGTGTGAGAAAGGACAAATTGATACATAATTTTTTATTTGTTTGATTTTTATTCCTATTTCAAAGTTTTTCAGAAAAATGTATTTTCAAGTCTTTTTCTTGAGTGCTTCAAACTGTCAACTCGTTTTTAGCTTAAGTTTTTAGGTTAAGTGCAAAGTCGATGAGCAATCATCGCCATAGTGAACTTACATGAAGTTAATTCTTCGATAAAACAAAAAAATTAAATATTTTTATTAACTAGACATATAATGTGTTAATAATTAACTTCTCGAAGAAGTGGTTTATGATTTTGCCAGAAAATATGACTTGCTAATTTTTTCTAAAGTCATTCTGAATTCTTTGACACCAAAATTGGTAAAGGTATGTTGATCTTCCGCCGTAGTTATGTCACAAAACGACTGAACCTATTTTAATAATTCAGAAGACATTCGATGAAACTAGATAACCAAAAATCCTGAACCAATTTTGGAAAATTAAAAACTGTTTGGAAAATATTAGTCGTGATTCTTTTACAAACGATTCAAGCATTACTATAAGAAAATTGAATAATCTGCATTAGTTCCTAACAATATAAGGCCTTGTAGCAACTCAGCATACTCATAATTCAATATATGGATTTTTTATTTATTACACATAAGGATATACATGAAACTGGCCCTAAGACAAAATGCCCCTTATACCTAGTTTTATTCACAACAATAAAATTAAAAGCATTTGTACCAAAAAAAAATTGAATTAACGCTCACCATGCATATCCAAACCTAAGTAAAAATGTATGAAAAAGCGTCGTGTTAGGTTCGGACAACATGGCAAGCATTCGTGATTTTCTTAAAATTAACTATTTTTTTAACATAACCAACAGGTATTTATCGCCACAATTTGAAAAGATATTGAATATCAATTTGTAATGATTTTCTCTTGCACCTATTTTTTTTTTTGGAAATTGTTTTATCGAAACCATCATCATGGAAGTTTACTATTTCGAGTGAAAGTTCCTATATTAGATTAAGGCTTGTGATAATTCTATATTATAAATTTAAGTTTAGCATAACGCACAGAACAAAAAACTATACAAAAATCAAATTTATAAAACCAAATAGTAATTTACAGTAGAACCTCGTTAATACGATTTTTCGCATGATACATCACTTTATGCCGGCCTCTGAACTATATTTTACCTAGAATATGTAGCCTTTTTCATAATAATTATTTCTTATTTTGTCAAGTCTCCCCACAATAGTCTTATCGCGGTTTTACTGTATGTAACCCTTTCCATTCGAATGCTGCCTCCGGCGGTAAAATTCATATAAATCTCGGAATTAGCGAGTGGAAGGGGTTAAAATCTCTCTCGTAAACATATTTTTTCTCTGAATACTTTGAGAGGCAGTTTTTTTTCCTTTTCCACACACGGGATTTTTGAAGTGTGTGAATTAGGAAATTTGAGTTTTTGGATATTTGGTTTTTGTATAGTTGGAAAAGTAAGGTTATTTATTATAATTAAGGTGTTGCGACTATATTAGTTGTTAATTAAAAATTAGTTATAATGGCTCGTTTACGAGTGTTGGATCCTATATTATGTTAAGATTTTTGGGGACTTGTCTTTTGTACAAATTATTGGAGAATGTTATTTAAATATTTATACATACAACATAAACAAATTTCTCTATTTACTCATAAATGATTAATTAAATTGTTTTGACTATTTTTGGCAAAAGTATTGATCAGAAAATTTGAAATACGTGACAACATTTATACAAACTTGTGCTCATCAAGCCGAGGTTGGGATCGAACTCGAAACTAGTATTCACTTGTCCAAAACTCAATAATAATACTAGAATTTATTATAATACCTGGTATTATGTATGAGATAAATAGTCAATACAATATTACTCTCTCTACAATATTCATATAGAGATGAATATTGTAGAGAGTGTAATTAGAGACAATAAACGAGTAATTAGAGATGAGGTGTGTTATTAGAGACGAACAAAGTTAACAAATGAGTATTTAATCAACTACTTAAGTAATCAAGTCAATCAAGTACTCAAATCAATATTATTATTTTGTCGATTGTAACTTAACCCCCACCATTCGGGTGCCGCCGCTCCGGCGACAACATTCATATAAATCTCGGAATTAGCGAGTGGAAAGGGTTAAATATAAAACTGTTTCAACATCGAATCGATGATTGATTACTTTTAGCTCAAGAACGTTGTTATTCATCAAAATAATTCAACAATATTTAAATGATATTCTTTTATTTTTAATTTGTATCAAAGACAGTCCTTTTTGTCCTATATTAGATTTTAAGACCTTAATTTAACATATTTTTAACATCATGCAAACTTTGAGTTACTGAAAAGGGGAACTTCAGGTTTAATAGTTTGAGATTTTGATGAAACTTCACATGGTGATAAGGTTGATAGTCAAAAACATACTCTTAAAATATTGTAGGCCTAGAAGAATTGGTTTAAATATATAAATTAATAAAATACTAGAGAAACAAAAGCGTGCAGTGTTTGGTCAAGTGTGGATGGTTAAGTGGTTAAGACGATTGATTTCTTGTGCTCCTGAGTAGAACTAACTTTATTAACCATACTAACATTACACTATCTTTTTTTTTATTGTCGTATTCCGCATTCAAATTAATTAATCAAGTAGTTCAATTCAATTCAAAGACTATATATTTCAGTATATAAAAGTATGTACATTGCACTTTATAACATGGGTTTTTTACCCGAAGGTATTGTATCCTTCATTGGATTTGATTTTACAAACAATAATTAATTCAAAATATATAAATAAATTAATATTTGTGTGACAAAAAAAGAGGAATGAAAATTTATCCCACAAAAAAAATCACATAGCACAATTTATAATAACACATAATAACACAAAAAGAAGAAAAACATAATAAAAATTTATTCATTCTAAGGGAGAAAATTTGTATCGAGCCAATTTACGTTTACTGCTATGGGTCAATCAGTATATATTTTGGCATGGCGTGATTGCCATACCAAATATCATCTCTTGTGTATTGGCCGAGGCCCGCGATGTTAATATTAGGATGATCCCCACATTTTAGGTAAAAATTTTTAGTAAGCTTTTTCATGTAGTCAAGTATTGTCGGTACGTCAGTCTGTTTGTGTATGTATTTTGAAGAGTAGTAATGTCTAGTCAGTGGGTCCCTTATTTTGTTAAGTACTATTCGTAGTGTCTTATTTTGTAATGTCTGTAGTTTCTGTAAGTTAGTCTTAGTCGTCGCGTTCCATGCAGGAGCGGCGTATGTCAGTAGTGGTCTTATTAGTGTCAAGTAAAGTGTCCGCTTGTTTTGCACGCTTAGCGGGCTGTTCTGGTTCAAGAGAGGTCTCAGTAGATTCAACATCCCGTAAGCCTGTCCAATTTTTGTATTAATATGTTTTGTGAAGCTAAGTCTATGGTCCAGGGTCACACCAAGATATTTGACATCCTTCGACCACTCAACTTCACAGTCCAATACTTTAATTTTGTCCAAGTCAGTCAGTCTAGTCATGGCATTTCGGCTTTTTGTAAATAAAATTGCCTCCGTCTTTTGCGGATTGATTTTGATCTGCCATTTGTCAGTATATTCGATCAGCTTGTCTATGTGTGTCTGTATCTTTGTAGTCAGTAGCGTCGGTGATCGTGATGATTTGTATATGGCAGTGTCGTCAGCAAACGTCAGTAACGTTGTGTCGGCGTCAGTGGGTATGTCGTGAATGTAGACGTTAAACAAGGACGGTCCCAGGATCGAGCCCTGCGGTACTCCCGCCGTCACTTGTTTAACCGTCGAAAGTCCGTTGTCTACTTGTACAGTGAAGTTACGGTCTGAGAGGTATGAGTGTAAAGTTCTCGTTATGTACGGTGGAAAGTTGAGTTGGATAAGTTTATGTACAAGTCCGTCCATCCAGATGGTGTCAAACGCCTTCTCAAAGTCGAGTAACACCAATCCGGTATGGTTTCGTCTGTTGAAGTTGAGTACTGTATTTTCTATGAGTTTTGTCAGTGGGTGTAGTGTAGAGTGTCGTTCTTTGAATCCGTATTGTGTGTCAGGTATAATTTTGTTGTGTCTTATGTGTTTGTTAAGTCTTTTGAGTAGTACCTTTTCGGCTACCTTACTCATTGTGTTGAGGAGGCTGATCGGTCTGTAGTTCTGTGGCATGTCTGGCTGTTTCCTTGGCTTCACTATTGGAAATATGATGGAGGTTTTCCAAGAAGCGGGGAAGCAGCCTTTTGTCATTAGTCTATTTATTATGCGCGTAAGTAAAATGTAGGCGTTCGTCGGCAGTTGTTTAAGTATTATGTTTTGTAGTCCGTCCGGTCCTGGTGCTTTCCTGTTCGGTAATTTTTTAACTATTGTCTTTATTTCGGAAACTGTGGCAGGGTCTATTCGTAAGTCTTTGTCCCTGTGGAGGTCAGTGAAGTTTTGAATTGTCTCGTGTACGTCTTGTTTCAGGTCTGCGTTTGACATATTGGCATTTTGTTTATGGATGTTCTCAAAGTTTTTTGCCAATATTTCCGCCTTGTCTGCTGGTGTCGTTGCGTAATTGTTGTCTGTTAATTTGAGTGGAGGTATGGATGTTGGTTTCTGCGTCAGTCTTTTTGCTGTCTGCCAGATTTTGTGTGGGTCAGTATTTAAGTTCTCGAGTCTTTTGGTCCAAGTGTTGTTTCGGTGGTCACGTATATCATTGGAAATAATTTTGGTCAGTCTGTTCACATGTTCCTTGAGTAGTCTGTCACCGGTACGCTGCCACAGTTTCTTTGTGTGATTTTTAAGTTGTATTTTCAATAAAATGTGTTCTGGCAAGTCGTTGTCTGGTGTTGTTCTTGAGTCTAGTGTCGGTATAGTCTGTTGTACGGCGTCTGTGATTGTCAGTGTAAGGTGTGTTACAGCCTCCTCAATGTCTGCGTTGGTATCGATTGGCATTGTGTGTCGTGTGTTGTCTGTGATGATGTCTCTGAAAATTGGCCAGTTGGCTCTGGTGTAATCTAAAAATTTGCGTTTGGGAGTCTGGTCGACGTCTAGTCTGTCTGAAATGGTCATGAAAACTGGATTATGGTCGGAGTTAAAAAGTGTTCTTGTTATGGGTTCGGATGTTACGTGTAGATTTTTTGTCAATGCCAAATCGATCGTGCTGTGATGGTGTGTCTGTACGGTGGCGTATCTGGTCGGCGTGTCAGGATAGTGTAGTTGTGCGTCTGTGGTGTTGTGTTCAGTCAGGTATTCGTAAAGTCTGTTTCCGTTCGCGTTGTTAAAGTTACAGTTCCAAGATGTATGTTGTGCGTTAAAGTCTCCTGCCATAAGTACAAATCTGTTCGAGTCCAGTAGTCTTTGTAAGTCCGCATGTTCTAGTCCGCTTGCCGGGATGTAAATCGATATTATGGTTACTTTTTGACCTCTCTTGTATACATTAATAGCTGTTATTTCAGAACCGCCCGCTGTCAGGTTTGGCACTTGCTCGTGTCTGATGTTAGACTTGATCAAGATCGCAGTGCCTCCCCATCCGCGTGCTACCGTCTGTCTGTCGTTCCTGTAAACTTTGTAATTGTTGATATAGAGTCTGTCCGTAGGTTTTAAGTGTGTCTCGTTGATCAGTACTATGTCCAAATCGTATTTTGTTATCGTCTGTCTCAGTTCGTCCACGTTGTTTTTAAGTCCGTTAGAGTTAAAGTGCATTATGTGTAAGTCGCGCGTTTGGTTTATGGAGATGCTGTTAAAAAGTTAAGTATTGTTGTGTATTTTTCGTTATATGTCATGTTGGTGTTTAGTGATTTTGTCAGTTTGTAAAGCTCACTAAAAATTTGTTTTACCTGGGGATCTGCAAACAGCATCCTGATCTCGCCCATAGCAGCAAAAAGTCCCTCTGGTGTATTGAAATCTGGATCGGACTGGCTGCAGGCAGGCCGGGCTGGTGATTGTGATAGTTCATGCCGGATCTGTGATGATGATGATGCAGGCCGGATCGGTGATGTTGATGGTGTAGGCTCAGCCGGTAAAGGTGAGGACTGGATCATGTTTCGAAATGATGACCTTGGAACAGGGAGTTGAGGAAACGCTGATTTTGCATTTGGGCCAACATTGGTGTTATTTAATGCTGAAGAAAAACTCCTCGTCAGCGGCACTGGTGTTGGTGCTGGTCTGTATATTTGTCTTCTCCTGAGAGCATCACTTTCCTTTTTCTCCTTGTAGTTGAGAAGCGCACTGCACTTTGAGTAGTTTGCCGGGTGTTCGTTGCCACAGTTCACACACATCGGTGCCTCAGTTGGCAGTTTCTGGCACGCACCTGGTGCGTGCACATTAAGGCACTTTATACACCTGTACTTTAGGTCGCAGGTGTACGATGTATGGCCGAAGTTCAAGCATTTGTGGCACTGCAACGCTCTGTTCTGTGGTCTGTAGGTCTCCCAGGAGAAGATGTGTCCACCAATATTGGTTATCCGCTTCAGCTCCGCCATATCCTGGTCTTTGTCGACTAAAATTATGTATATTGGTAGTTTATGTTGACTACCGTCCGACTGTTTTCGTATTACTTGCACCACTTGTTTTATTTTAGCTCCTTTCTGTTGCAGTTCTTCGCGAACTTCTGCCTCAGTTATAGATGGATGGAGTCCCGTAATTGTTATTTTTTTTCCCAGATTTTGTTTCAAGGAGTAGGTGTAGAAGGGGTAATTGCATTCTCGCAATATGCTTTTTAATTGCTCGTGGTCAGTAATTGAATCGGTATAAAATTTGTGTAAATTATTTTTTAGGAACTGGTACCTGAAATTGATCTTCGTTGTATCCCGGATATAGCGGATGGTTTTCAACTCTATTTCAGCTTTTACAATGATAGGCGGAATTTTCTCTTGCTTCATGTCTATTTTCTTCGATGGTGCTGCCTGTACGCCTGAAGTGGATGGCTGTGACCCGACATCAATTTTCTCGACCTCCTTGTTTTTGGCTTTCTTCCGCCGTTTGACCTTCTTATATTCCTCAAGCTCCCTGTCCGTGTCCATGTCAGTCCGATCAGATAGTGCATTGTATTTGTTTTTCAGGGTCTCGCTCGTTAATACTTCCATTTTCATTATTTTTAATTTCTTCCCAGGCGCCTGCCTGGGAATATTCTTGTATTCTTCAATATGCACAGCACTGATTTTAATAAAGTTAATCTAAAGACTTAGAAAAATTTCAAATTTAGAAAAATTCACTTGCTAATGTGGCTTATCCTCTAACCATTAGCAACACCAATCCGGTGTTTGGAAAGAGGAGTCAGCAGAAGGCACGTTCACCTTATAATTTTGACAAGATATTAAATATCTTGGGAGAATTACACCCGATTGCTTTTAGAAAAGCACGATTTTAAATCGATATCGGGTGAATTCCAGACTTTATACTTTACACAAAAATCTAATGACATTCACTGAAAAAACAAATGAATCCCATCAAGTATCAAGTATCAGTATCTGCATCTTTTTAATCAAGTAGTGTTCTGTCTGAAGGCAGGTCCATGATGTGGGAGTACCACATACAAAAAAACGACGAATTTGAAGCACGCTAGCACCATCTATGATATGCTGAAAACACTCATACAGAGTAAAGCGGATTTGTTTACCCCCCATGGACCCAAGTGCCTCTTGCGAAACGCGTCCACTACCTTTTTATCTTTATTTATTTATTTACCTAACTCCATCTCCCCCCTCTATCTCTGTCTTTCTACCTCTATCTTACTCTCTCTCTATCTTTCTACCTCTATCTTACTCTCTCTCTATCTTTCTACCTCTATCTTACTCTCTCTCTATCTTTCTACCTCTATCTTACTCCCTCTCTCTATCTTTCCACCTCTGTCTCTCTCTCTCTCAACCTTTCTTTCTTTGTCTCCCTTTCTCTCAATCTTCCTTTCTTTATTTCTCTCTCTATCTTTCTGTCTCTATCTATTTATCTCTATGCTTTATTTAATTTTGTATTTTATTATTTTTGTCTATCTTTTTATATATAATTTAGTTGTATGATTGTTGAGAGACCTGACAGAAAATGCATCTAAAGTGCGAAAAGGTATTATTTGAAAATTATAAGAAATTAACTTTTTCATTAAGTTTTTTATAGTTGTTCTTTTTGGATTTAACTCACAAGGGAAACATCAGATTTAGTCTAAAATGAGAATAACAATTAGGAGAACGTGGCATTAACCACTGGACCATCTCAACACTGTTATAGGCATATATAGAGTTTGCAGCCTAATTTTGCAAACTCTAATTATTTTTTATAATTAAACTACATCTCGCAGGACAATAATATTTGAAGAGGATGGTTTTGACTATCAGCTCTATCACCATGCAAAGTTTTATCAAAATCCCAGGTAAGTCAGAAGTTCTTCTTATTAGTGGAAAGAAATTCTTATAAATTATGAAAATTTTCAATGAACCTTTCATTAATTAAACAAACATAATTAAAAGTTTACTTGGGTTTGATAAACTCCCAATTTTAATATATAAAAATTATTATTTATACAACTAATTAAAGGAAACTAATTGTTTCTCGATGAACCCAGCAGCAAGATGTTTCAACATCATAATAAATCCATCGGGTTAAGACATGTGACAAACCTGATATTTATTTTTCTTTATTTTGAAAAAAATGTGGCTTTGATTAGACATCTTGCTGGACGAACATCCAAATATAAACGACAAAGTGGACAAAGCCATAAATTGTATTAAAAGTGAAAAAAAAACAGATAAAATACATAGGCGATGTGTAAGCAAAGAAATTTAAAAAAAAAAAAAAATGAAATGTGTTTAATACACACAGAAAGACGTTTAGAAGTATGACATTTTTAAATATTATATAATATATATAAAAACTATCTTATAATTATAATATAACTATCTTATAATAGTTTGGTGTAAACATATATGAGTAATCATAAGGTAGTACTCACGAACTAAAAATTATGAAATAATACTTATTGGTGAATGCATGAATACCTACCTTAAATCTATATTAATAATCATACATAATAACAATATTAATAACATATTATAAATTATTAATAAGTGTATTTATCAATTTTTAATCAATAACCCAACCATATATATATTTATTGGAAAGCATGCAATATGTGTATATTAATATTAATAAGAAGAACGTTCTAATGATATGAATATTATAATATTATTATAATAATAAATTATAAAGTATATTTATCAATATAATAATAATGTTAGCTTAGCTTTGCTGTTACAGTAAACTTATTCGAAAATAATGCAAAAAATACTTGTTTGAAATATTATATCTAATCATATATGTATAAATTATATGTATATATATATATACATATATATATATATATATATATATATATACATATATATAATGTGTAGTACTCAGAATTAATGTATAATCCATATTAAAGCTATAAATATAGCAATATATAATTAAATAATGTTTATTAATAATTATGATTATATTTATTAATTATTGCAGAAAGTCGAAAAAGAATTCGAGTTTCATCGTCATAAAATTGAAACTTGTTGCAAATTAACCCTTTCCACTCGCGAATTGCGACCCAGTAAACACCGGGGAGCACCGAGCGGCGGTAGCAATCTGAAATCCACATGCATGTCACATCACTGAAGGCAAGCTTGTGGATTTCAGGTTGCTACCGCCGCTCAATTCACACGGTGTTTACTGGGGAGATTTATATGTATTTTGGCGCCGGAGCGGCGGCATCCGATTGAAAAGGGTTAAAAATGATATTGAGTTTGAAAGTGTGAGAGAGAGAAGGAGATAGGTAAGAAGAGTGAGAGGGATATTGATAGTGATAGAAAGAATAGAGGGATAGTGAAAGTGAAAGAACCAGAGAAGACGCTAGAGTAGAATAGAAAAAAATAAAGTAAATTAGAATATATATATCTATATATATATATTCTATATAATACTATAGAGAGAGAGAGAGAGAGAGAACGGATAGAGATGATTAAATAGAGAGAATGGGAAACAAAAAAAAAATAAAAAGTTATAGGTAGATATAGATAAATAGGTAGAGCGAGATGAAGAAAAAGTTAGATGGTGAAAGATAGAGAAAAAAGGAAAAGAAATAGATAGAAAGAAACGAGGGGCGGAAATAAATAAGTGAGGTAGATACATGAGAGAAGGAAATGAGTGAGTTTGAAAGTGTGTGAGAGAGATAGGTCCGAGAGTGAGAGGGCTATTGATCGTGTTAGAAAGAATAGAGGGCTAGTGCGAATGAAAGACAAAGAAGATGATAGAGTAAAATAGAAAGATAAAATAAAATGGAGAATATAGAGAAAAAGGGATAGAGATGATTAAATAGAGAGAATGGGAGATAAAATAAACAAACAGGTAAATATAGGTAGATATATAGATATATCTATCTATCCTATATTTATAAATAGGTAGAGGGAGACGAAGAAAAAGAGGTAGGGGGGAAAGGTAGAGCAAAAGGGACAGAAATAGATAGAAAGAAAAGAGAAAGGTAAAATAAATAAAGCGAGGAAGATACATGACAGAAGGAAATGAGTCAGTCGGAAACTGAGAGAAAGAGAGAGAGAGAGAGATAGGTAAGAGAAGTGAGAGGGATATTGATAATGATACAAAGAATATAGGAATAGTGAGAGTGAAAGAGATACAAAGAAGATGATAGAGCAAAATAGAAAAATAAAGTAAAATAGATTAGTGAATATAGAGAAAAAAGGGATAGAGATGATTAAATAGAGAGAATGGGAGATAAAAAAAGAAACAGGTATAAATATAGATAGATAGATAAATAGGTAGAGTGAGATGAAGAAAAAGAGGTAGATAGTGAAAGGTAGAGAAAAAGGGAAAGAAATAGATAGAAAGAAAAGAGGGAATAAAACAAATAAAGTGAGGAAGATACATGGGAGAAGGAAATTAGAAAGGGGGTGAATAATTTTATGTAGAAAATGATAGGTAAAACAGAAAAGGATATCGAAGGTCATATAAAAAAGAGAAAGAAAAAATGGTACGTTTATTTCAAAAATCCATTTTTTTTTCAGATTATATTATGGGACCAATTCTCCGACAAATGGAAATATTACAGCAATGTTACGGCCTTATCTTTGTATAAATTGGTAGTGAAAAATATATGTATTTGCTGTGCGATGAGGCGTTTCACGCGTTAAACCTGACCTATAAACGCACTAACTTAAAATAACAATTTTATCATAAGTGCATCATTCTATTGTGCTCTTGATAATACAAACGTGAAGTTAGGTTTTATGTGCAAAACGCCTGATCGCAAAGCAAATACATAACTTTTTAGCAGTTTTTACTACCAATTAATACGAAGATAGGACTGTCACATAACGTTGCCATAACATTCCAGTTTTATCGGAGAATTGGTCCGTATATTAGATATATATTTCAATAGTTATGTGATTATAATTTTCAGCAGAACCTTATTGGCATCATATATTTGAGATCTATGATCTCGAGTGAAAATCTGATATCGCTACTACTTGATATCCAACTGTTCAAGATGAGAGCAGAACGTAGACAAGATGAAGCTCTTACCACCACAAAGCCATTTAAGTTGCTAAACCATTTGCAGGTTTCCGAAACTCAAGATGAGAGCAGAACGTACACAAGTGGTTGCAAGATGAAGCTCTTACCACCACAAAGCCATTTAAGTTGCTAAACCATTTGCAAGCTTCCGAAACTCTATTTTCACTTGGTATCATATTTGAAGTCCAATAGTTATGTGATTATAATTTGCCTCCGAAAGGCGAATTTCTCTTGGCATCATATATTTGAGATCTATGATCTCAAGTGAAAATCTGATATCACTACTGCTTGATATCCAGCTGCTCGAGACGAGAGCAGAACGTGGATAAGTGGTTGCAAACGATGTGATATATATATATATATATATATATATATATATATATATATATATAATACTGCTTAAGACCATGAATATCTCTTGATAAACTATGCATGCATTGAGTCCAAATCTGAGAAACCGATTCTGTCGCACAACAGACCAATGTTATGGCAAGGCCATGTTATGAAGAACTTCCATACTAAATATTGACAAAAGTCATGTGGTTGGTGTGCAGTCAGGCGTTTTTCTCAGGTTGTCAGACAGAAAACCTAACCTAGAAACCGCACAAATTTCAAAAAACGATCTTAGATACCAGGGTCTTTCCGACTCAGCTTCATAACGTATGAGTAACGTTGCAAAACGCCTGAATGCACAGCAAATACATAACATTTTGACAGTATTCAGTATGATTTAATAGCATAATGTATGGAAGTTGGAGCGTAAAATGGCCTTGCCATAACATTTTTCTGTTATGCGGCCGAATCGGTCCCTAAATAAAATATCTGCGTTTCTAATATATTATTATTACTAATCATACTGACCTCGTCGATGGTATCTAGTGTCCAATCTTCCATTTCGTGCAAAATTCCGAAAGCTAAGGCCACACAAGCCGTAGTTGCGTTTTGATAATTATTTGCAGACTCTTTACACTTTTTGTTCAAATCTCTGCTTAGTATCCAACTGTTTTTGAAAGTCCTGCATAAATGAATAAAAATGATAAATTATAATTAATATAAATCGTAATTAAAATGATTTGATCAACCAATATAGGCGAGGTTACCCAGAGTAGGCAATGAAGGCTTTTGGTGATAAAAGAGCATTTGACTGAATTGACAAAGTCAAAATTGACTTCGTTCTTCTTAAATTTATCACATGGATCTTTTTTACTTAATACTTTAATTTTGAACTGATACGTGGTAACTTTATCCATTTGGCAAATGCAGTTGTTCAAACAACCAATAAGCTATTGGTCACAGACTTGAAACTTTGCGGCGTGCAAGAAGATTTGTATCTAGCAGAATATGCCCTTTCCAATATTTACCCAATTCTGTGATTAAAAATTTATTTACATAAAATAGATTACCATCTTACCTTTCCAATTATTCCAATCTTCAGCAACATTAATATTCTCTCGTACATCTGGTAACAAGATCAGAAAATTCAAACTTCTCAACTCAGGAGGCAGATTTTTTATATAACACTGTGCAAGATCCTTTAAATTCTTAAAGCTCTTCAGACAAGAGCCGTTGGTAGTGTCCTGTACCAGTTTCGACTCTGGTTGAAATGGAACAGCAGTCCTGTTGCTACTAGAAACATTGGCATTATCTGATACCAGTTTTGGCAATGGATTATATGGAACAACAGTCTTGTTGCTGCTAAAACCATTGGAGGTGTCTGATACCAATTTGGGTAATGGATTATATGGAACAACAGTCTTGTTGCTGCTAGAACTATTGGAAGTGTTTGATACCAGTTTTGGTAATGGATTATAGGGAACAACAGTCTTGTTGCTGCTAGAACCATTGGAAGTGTCTGATAAAAGTTTTGATACTGGTAGAAATGGAATAACGGTCTTTTTGCTACTACCACTGCTGCTGCTTGCAGAACCAGTGGAATTCCTGTCATTCTTTAATGTCTTTTTAGAAGTTCTTGTAGTTTTTGTTAAAGTACTGTTGGTTGGTGATGTTTTGCAACTCACGCCATCTGATAAAGGATTGAATAGAAGATTTTAAATTATTAGAATGTTTATGCTTTAAAAAGGTATGAATACATTTGCTTCTATTATCTATTTTTGACAAAATATCTTTATTCTAATATTCTGCACTTTTTAAAATTGGTGATTGTTTTTTTTTTTGTATTATTAAAATAATTTTTACAACTGTCCTGAAACGGACAACAAGTAAAATATTTGACATGAAACTGAAGGCGTTGGCAAAATACAAATCATCTGACCATTGCCAGTGATTTGCCGAAGGTCTTATTTATTGTTGATTAATGCAGAAGAAATTTTCTTGTTAATCGGGCCTTGGTAGGGTTGTTCTGAAGTTTTCTCGCGAGCAAGTTTGGGTGATCAGCTAGGCGATTTCTATATTTGTGTGAGTAAGCGATTATTTAATCCTTAACTGTGCTAGTGCATGGGTCTTTGTGTATTAACCAATTTGGAACATACTTTGGTGCTTTCAAAATTTCTTTTAATAACTTGTTCTGAAATCTTTGAATTATTAAAGCGTTTGAGTTGGAAGTTGATTCCCATAGCTGTATGCCGTATGTCCAAATTGGTTTAATGATGGCTTTATAGTAATTGTTTTTTTATTGGAAGTTTTACAATTGGATATGGAAACTACTTATACTTGTTTTGTGTCAGTTATTACCACTGGTTTTCTCCAATTTTCCTCCATCCATTCTGATCAACGTGCACCCACTCTCATCACATGCCAAAGGGTTGTACATGTAATATGCATCATCTTCTTTCCAAATCGAGACCTCGTTGGAGTTATTTGGTCCTTGGAGAATTCCATATTCAAAATTTGTAAAGAACAACTTCAAACCATTCTCCAAATCCAATCCCTGGTCATCTTTCGATTTCAAATCACCGATTACTGATGCTTCTATCTTGTTTAGGATGAATTCTCGGTTGTCAACACCTGGGAGAAAATAGAAGTGGATGAGGATAGTTGAATTGCATAAAATCAAGGAACTTTGGTAAGTCTTTGGTTGTTGAAATATATCTTACCTATTTCTTTTATATTGACCAAATTCCCTTCTCTACTCTTCAGCTCCATGCCCTCTGCATGTTTCAATATATCATCCAGATCTTGTTCTGTCCAATTTCGAACCATTTTGGCAAGTGACCAAACAATCGCCAAAATATTTGCGCAATGCACCAAATTTTTATCGGAATCCGATCCATGATTATTACTTTTCAATATATAATTATCGGAATTGGTCTGCTTAAAATTGGAATCAACTTTGTCGTCCTTTGAAATCTTGTTGGAAAATTTTGCCGAAAGTAATTCTTTTGGGTCAAATAGGGTCTGGTTGCATTTTTTGGAATTTGGAGGTGAGGATTTATGCATGGAAGTAGAAAATTAATGGAAATTTTGATACATATTAGAAATAATCCAGATAATTTTAGAAACAAAAATTTAAAACAAAATTTTATTTGACAGTTTATGAATACTTATAATCATTGTTTTTGAATTTTTGTAATCTTTGTTAGGTTATAATAAATACAGTACAAATTTGTGATTGGTTAATCTTGAGAGATTTGAAGTTTGATTTAAAAAAAAAACGTTTTTTTTTAATTTTTTGAGAATTTGAAAATTTTTGAAAATATTTGTTTTTTAACTTCCCGTAGGGTAAGTTATAGTAATCGCAAAAAAATCGAAAATGAAAATTTTCATATATCTTTACGTTTCAGAGGTTTCTGAACATTTTGGCATACCTTAGAAAAAATGGATGTATGTGTGTGTGTGTGTGTGTACGGATACAAATTTTCGTCGACGATTTCGGGAACACGGTTCAACCGATTTCGATTATTCAAAAAACATTCGATTGCTGTTGATAAGGAGACGTGCTGATTAGATTTTGGCATAAACAGGCCTAGCCGTTCCGAAGATACGGGGCAAAAAGTGCCACAAAGGGTAACTCAGTTTTTAACAGAACGGAGCGTCCGATTTTAATAATATTAAAATATAATAATAACATTTTACTTGTATTTTCATGAAGGCAGGTCTAGCGGTTTCGGAGATCTAGTGAAAAAAGTAAAAAAAAAGCTATTTGGCGGTCACAAATGATCATTAGATATATGCACATCAAATTATCTGATGTTTTATAGAGATTTTAACAGCAAGTATCAATTTTTGATATTTCCTCTCTATGCAGTTAAAGGAGTACGATTGCTTTTAAAAAATGTTCAGAATTTCCAAAATATAATTCAATTTATAAAAAATTTTTTTTTTTAAAAAGGTAAATTTTTGTCAAAATTTTATAGTTTCTCAAAAATCTAATTTTTTCAAAGTAATTTTTTCCAAAAATATTAATCTTTTTAAGAAAAAATAATTATTAGTACGGGAATTTCCAGCAATTTGCCTTAAGGCACGATGCCATGCGCAGCACTAGTTTTTTTTGAAAATTTCGAAATATTCTCAAACTTTTATAATTGTAATTTTTGTTTTTTTTTAATTTTGATATTTTTTGAAATTTTTCAAAATCAATTTTTTTTTTGAAAATTATGAAAAATTTCGAAAATTTGAATTTTTCGAAACTTTGATTTTTTTGAAAATTTTCAAAATTACGAAATTTTTCGTAAAAGCATTTTTTGCACACCGTCTACTCAAGCAAAATGTTTTTGAATTAATATAATCGGATGATCAGTTCTCTCAAAAACTGCATAACCGTTTTGACACCCTTTGCGCTCCATACCTCCAAAACGGCAAAATTGCCTTTAGAAATATTGTTTTCACAATTTCTCTCATCATATAATTGTGTTTGAAGAACTACAAGTAATTAAAATTAACATAACATTAATGACTGTATGTTTTTTTGACTATTTCGCTAGCGATACAGTCTCATTTGATTTATTATTTTCGCTATACAATCAAAGCAATCATACTCACGCGACACGACGACCAATCACAATCGACCCGTATAGAAATGATATCATCGAGAGCGAATGACGAATCATTGGCACTCGACACGAGCGTAACGCTCTTCCGTTGCATTTGTACAGATTTACTACTTTTTAGTCTCGCCTAAAGAACTAAACTAGTGGGGCGCATGGCATCGTGCCTTAAGGCAAATTGCTGGTACTTCTCGTACCAAATTTTTTTTTTTTTTTGAAAAAGATTAACATTTTTGAGACAGATTTACTCTGAAAAAATAGATTTTTGAGAAACTATAAATTTTTGACAAAAATTTACTTTTTTGTGAAAAAAAAGACTTTTTGAAGAAAAAATTTATTTTGAAATATTTCGGGAATTCTGAACTTTTTTTCAAAGCAATCGTACTGCTTTTTAACCGCATAGAGACGAAAGTATCGAAGCGCGTAAGCGCCACGTCGCCGTCTAACAGATAAGCATTGGTACGGAACCTATAGAGGTAAACAAAATTTATACTTATTGTGAAAATCTCATAAATATCTGATAATTTGATGTGCATATGTCTATTGTTCATTTTTGACCGCCAAATGGCTCATTTTTTTACTTTTTCGTCCATATCTCTGAAGTCGTTGCACCTTTCTT
>NW_020536999.1:86678640-86719498 GCF_003426905.1 Ctenocephalides felis
ATCTGGAAGTAGAACAAATAAAATATTTTTTTGCTTCGTCGTATGAAAATCAATTCCAGGCTTAAGAAATCAGTCTCTCAAGACAATAACCAGAATTTGTAGCAGAAATTAAATTCAAGAAAAAATGGAACAAATAAAAGATCTTTTTGAGACATATGGAAATCCATTTGGGGGTTAAAATAACAACAGGTTTAACCAGAAGATTCAATACAAAATTCCATTATATTTTCAGAACATCAGAATAAAAACTTGTTATCTCTGGATAATATAATACTAAATCCACCACCAATGGCATCATCAAAATTCAATGTCTAATTATCTTTAAGATGATGAGGAGGAATGATTATTATTCATTATGGTGGCTCTGGCACCATGGACCTGTCTTCAAGCAGACTTCTATTTATTATTATTATGATGAGGAGCTTCTGCATCTCTTATGTGTTGCCGAGTTCATTCATTATGGTGGCTCTGGCACCATGGACCTGTCTTCAAGCAGACTTCTATTTATTATTATTAGCAACTCTTATGTGTTGCCGAGTATTTTATCATATCATTTGAGAACACAACAAACCAGGCAGGAGTATGCAAGTGCGCAATATTTAATGGAAAACACACACCAGGGACAATGGAAGCAGATTTTTCAAGAGAAATGTAAATAGAAAGTTACATTTACATACATCTATATATATATATATATATATATATATCTATATATAATAATATATATATATATGTTGGTGTTTTTATAGTGTATCTATATGTATATATATATATATCTATAATATATATTTATAATATTTTTTATATATTTGATACAATGTGTTCTGACCTTACTTTAATTGCTATTTTTATCCAAACGTGATGCTTTTAATTATAATGTTATTTTACAATGAATATTTAGTTCAAAAAATAAAAAAAATTAATATTATACTTATAATTACTATTTTATATATTAAGAGAAGAACATTATAACTACAATATTAAAGGCAAACAATTAATTTAGATCAGACAATAAAAGATTATCAATTTTAAAATAATTTTCTGAAAATATAACAGAAGCTTTTAGTTCAGAACACATTACTATTTTATATGTTATTATATATATATATATAGATATTATATATAATATTATTTATTTTTATTTCAATATTGTGCATCTAATTGGGATTTGCCTATTTTGAGTTAACGGAGAAACTAGCTTTGTTTAATTTATGTGTGTTGATAGATTTGTCGACATTGATACATATTTGAAGTATCTTGCAGCGCAATCGTCGAATTAAAAAAAGAATAAATAGATTTTTTTTATTCTATTAAACGTTTTGACACTTAATGTGTGCCATCATTCAGTAATCTAAAAGAACATATTACATAAATAACATAGATGAAATTAGTATAAAAAGGAGAAAATTATATAAATACTAAACCAGGAAAAACACAGAAAAAATTATTTAACACTAAACTTCTGCAAAAGAACTTCATAACTAATAATAATTAATAAAGAGAGAAAATTAAAGAGCACATACTGCACCCCTAATATTACATGATCCTTGCTCGGAGTGCATAGTAACACAATCAATTTAAGGTTACGCGACATGTAAGGTAGAGTGAGTGGATGGGGGGCGTAACTGGTATCCTTTTTTAATTCAACGATTGGGCTGCAAAATACTTCAATATATATATATACATATATATATATATATATATATATATTTAGTTAAATTAGTTTTTATTTTATATGTTTTGACACTTGTTATGTGTCATCATTCAGTAAATCAAATCCTGAAATTATTTTTAAAAAATGAGGTATTTAAATAACAATAAACCCGGATATATATAACTACTATTTTGAAACAATTGTTTCAAGAAGATTTAAATCTTCTACAATTAAACTAAAATTAATATAAAATAAAATAAAACAAATTCTAAAATAAATCATGAAAAATTAAAAAAAAAAAAATTTTTATTTGTTAAGTATTGAATATTTTTTTACAAACTTTTTTCTTATATTATCTTTTCACATATGTTTTTTATTTGATCATTCTCATTTCTTTTACAAAAAAACAAACACATATTATAAATTTGTTTCATAACAGTTCATTAAAAAAATCTAAAAATCTAAATGTCATCGACAAGTATTGTTACAGTTGTTGATGATATAAGATTATTAGATTTTTTTTACCAGAGAATTTTTTTTTTCAACAGTCACAGCTGTAAAATATTTTATTTCATATTTTTATGTTTAAACAGACTCAGCCAGTTTTTAAAAAAGTCTTATATTAGATATTCATTAAAATAGTTAGTTGAATCGTTAAAAAGTTCAACAACCAAAGTGATTTTTTTATAAAAAAAGTCCTAATTTAAATATTTAATAGAAATTATTTTGATAGTATGAACAAGTGGAGTTTTTTTTTTACTTAAAAGGTTCTGGTTAGAATTTTCATTAAAATAGTCTGTCAAATTATTAAGTTAAATAATCTTCGTTTTAAAAGGCACAACAACAAAATAAATCATTTCAAATATTTATTAAAATTGTTAGGTTTTTTTTTGTTTCAAAAAATACAGTCATAAAAATCCGAATTTAATTATTAAAGTACTTAATTATTTTTTTAGTTTCTACAGTATAAAAATCATAGTTTAAATAATTATTAAAATAGTTAAGTGTCTTTCTTATTTCAACAGATAATAAAAAAAAATCAAAAAAATGTTAAAATAGTTAAGTATCTTTCTTGTTTATTTTATTAGTTATTAAATTATTTTTTTATTAGTTATTTCAATTATTTTATTTTTTTTAGTTTCAACAGTATCAAAAAATCATAATTTTATTAATTATTATAATAGTTAAGTGTCTTTCTTGTTTTAACAGATATATTAATAAAAAAAAATAATCAAAATCAAAAATAATCAAAAAAATAGCTTGTCCTAATTTGTCCTATTTAGCTTGTACTAATTGCTTTGTCGAGTATGATTGAAGCAATTAGCACATTTAATTCATGAAATAAAAATTCATTTAAAATTTATATAAATAATAAAAACTGAAATTCACACACCAATACTTATATCAAAAACTAACTATTACAAATATCTCTTTCATTTTAAAGACACGATAACAGCCCTTTTACCAAAAGGGCATATTCCCAGAGTAATAAGTTCCTATAGAAAAAGGTTCCTACTTGATTGAGTTCCTATAAAACTGTAAATTAAATTTTTACAGGAATAAAAACGAGGTTCCTATACAAGTTCCTATAAATACAATTTGAAATTCCTATAAAGCCATATTCCTTCAAGACAAGGTAACACGATACAGAAGAAAAATTTGTATCAATATGACATTCTACAGAATCATTATATTTTGGTAATTTTTAACTTACAAATATATGAAGTATATTTATGATTTATTTACTTTTATTGTTTAAATTAATTTTTGTTGAATTTAATTAAAATCCTATTAATAATATATAATTATTTATTATGTTAAAGATAAACAAGTGACTTTTTTCTAAAAATGACAAACAAAATTCCTATAAATTAATAAATAGACATTATCAAGTTCTAATTAATATATTGAAAATGTACCAAGCTTGAAGACATTAATGTATCTTGGAATTGATTTTTGTTAGAAGTATAATATATATTAATTTCAAAAGTACCTAATTTTTAATATTTATTGTTTAGTTATTATTATTATTAATTTCTTATTTATTATACTTATTACTTTATTACTATAATTATTATTCTTCTCGTGTATCGTGTTGCCCTGGTAGATTCCCACGAAACCAAGTTCCTATAATTTGATGTTCCTAAACAACCAAATTCCTATAAAGACACTACTAAATCAGCTCACAAATTATTGTCGAATTAACTTCACATAAAACAGTTGAATAAAATTAAAAAGATCATATCATACAAACTTATGTGCAAAGTTCATTGAGTTTTTTTTTTTTTAAGTTACTTCGAAGGTAATATAGGACACTTATGGGGCAATTTTTTCATAACAGAGCGCATAACATAGTGTTGTCATGGCAATGCTATGTTATGCTATTTCTTTGGTAGTGAAAACTGTGAAAAAAGACTGTTGTCATGGCGACCCTATCTTATGATTGTTTATTGGTAGTGAAATATGAAAATGTCTGTTTGCTGTGCGATCAGGCGTATTTTACATATAAACAGAAATCTCTTCGGAGATGCTGTTATCATAATATTCTTCCTTGCTTGTTTATATGTAAAATACGTCTGATCGTTCAGAAAATAGAAAGATATTTTCATAGTTTTCACTACCAAAAACAAGCATAACAGAGCGTTGCCATGACAACGCTGTGTTATGAATTCTGTTAGTGTAGAATTGCTCCTTTAATATTTATATTTACGCATGTATTCATGTATATAAAATATTGGATTTGTTTGCTTGTTTTCTTAAAAGTCGATTCCAAATAAATCGAATTTTTTTTGCGTTACTCACTTGTAACGTTTCAGAACCTGTTACATTTTATCATCAGACTTTCTGCCATTGAACACATAGTTGCAAACAAATTACAGTCTTAAAAAAAGAATGCGCGCAAGGTATACACGTGATTTAGCATCATTTTCATTCAATCTAAATTTCGACGACATAACCTTATACATCAGTTGATTGATATTTGACGTTTCGTAACGCACATTATCGCGAGTTTAGAATGAAAGATTCACGTGACAAGACGATCTCGACCAATTATATCAACTCTATTCACATGTGGCGTAACGCATTTCCGTTGCATTTTTGCTAAGTTACCCACTAGTCGCGCCTAAAGAAATTTACATTTAAAATTTTATTTTGGACTTATACGATTTTGTTTATTTACAAGATAAATGAACGTTTAATATTAATTCAGAATTTATTTTAAGTTTTTGACAGTAAAAATATAGTAGTATTGTATTACCTTCGAAGTATAAAAATACAACATTATCGATCATATATCTTAGTTCTCTTAAAGTCTAATGGGACAATTCTGTCTGAACAGAGCTCATAACATAGCGTTGTCATGGCAACGCTATGTCATGCTTGGTAAAACTGTGTGAAAATGCTATTTATTTGCTGTGCAGTCAGGCGTATTTTACATATAAATAATCAAAGAAGAATTTATGATAACAGCATCTTCGAAAATTCTGTTATTATAAGATTCTTCCTTGCTTGTTTATATGTTAAATACGCCTGATCGCACAACAAATCGATAGATATTTTCACAGTTTTCACCACCAATAAACAAGCATAACATAGCGTTGCCATTACAACGCTATGTTATGAGCTTTATTACGCAGAATTGCTCCAAAAATTACTCTTATAAATAATTAAATATTAAGCAAGTCAAACGCAACAAATTGCAACATAACACTTCTCTAAACGCAACAAAGTACATATTATTTAAATAAAATAAAAGTATGGTACATGGACCGCTTAAATTATGGAATTTAAACTTTGAATTAAAATTAAACTTTATTGGAAACTAAATTGGAAATAAACTTTAAAATAAAAACAATTAATAGTGAAATTTTCATTTTAATCATAAAAATTACAATTAATGGGGCAATTCTGACTAATAACATAGAGTTGTCATGGCAACGCTATCTCATGGTTATTTCTTGCTAGTGAAAACTGTGAACATGTCTATCTATGCTGGGCGATTAGGCGTATTTTACATATAAACAAGCAAGAAAGATTTTTTTGATAACAGAATCTTCCATGTTTATATGTATGTTTATATGTAAAATACGCCTGATCTTACAGCAAATAGATAGTCATTTTCACAGTTTTCACTACCAATAAACAGCATAAGATAGCGTTGCCATGAAATTAAATTATCGTATCATTTTAATCAAACGAGTCCTATAGCATGATGAATTAATAAAAATCCTATAAATATTTCCTATAAACATCAATTTGTTATAAGAACATCTCTCGAATTCATATCAGAATCATAATTAAATCTTATATCGTAAATTGTCCTATAAACAAATAAATTCCTATAAATTAATAAATAGACATCATCGAGTTCCTAATTAATATAAATTGAAAATTATGTACAAGTTTGAAAACAGGTTAATGTATATTTAGAATTGATTTTTAATTAAAAGTATAATAGTTCCTATAATGCAGACATCTAATAGAACAGTATTCTTATATGCTAAAGTTCCTAGAAATATGAACAAACAGCACTCTTTTTTTGCACTAATTTATTAAATAATATTAATTTTACAAACGTTTCGAAACTAGGTTTGTCTCATCATCAGTGTATTATAATTTAAAATTTAAGAATTGTACGCGACTGAAACCTCTGTACAAGGTCAACTTGTGGCTCATGAATTATCAAATAGGAATGAGAAGGAATAGGGCCCAGTTGAAAAATATATCAAAAAATATTAATTTTGCTTCTAGCGAATTTTTCAACTGGGCCCTATTCCTTCACATTCCTATTCGATATTTCATGACTCATCAAGTTGACCTTGTATAGAGGTTTCAGACGCCCACAATTTGTAAGCACAGCATTAGTAAGAACAAGTTGGAACTGTTAACACATTTTAGATTTTAAATTATAAACACTGATGATGAGACAAACCTAGTCTCGAAACGTTTGTAAAATTAATATTATTTAATAAATTAGTGCAAAACAAGAGTGCTGTTTGTTCATATTTATATGTGTATATATATATATATATATATATATATATATATATATCAATCTATTACTCCTCCTATACATTAAAATTCCTATAATTATTAACATAATTAAATTCACACAGATTCTCCTATAAACATAGCATTCCTATTCGAAGATCTTCTCGTTGACAAGATCTTGCCAATCAATATTCCTATATTGAATGTTCCTAAAACTCCATCACTATATTAAGTAATCAACTTTTAAATTCCTATAAAGAAATAATGCTTTCATATCAAATAACTTTTTATGAAGCCGAGTAACAGATTTCCTATAATATATTATTTCCTATATTATTGGAACAGATATAATTAAAATTAAATAACAACTTTAACAAAGAACTTTTTTGGCGGAAACAAGTCTTTAACGAATAAATAATATCTTTATCAAACAATTTAAATCCTATAGTAGCTGTAACTGGAAACAAAAAATCGTATAAATTATAGTTAATCATAATTTCCTATAAATATATATCAAAGTTTTCATAACTATATTGTAATAAATTTAAAATTGTTCAAATTTAAATTCCTATAAAATATACATTCAATTAATAAAATTTCCCATACAAGGAGCAAAGAAATCCTATACAACAGGGAAATAATTTTTAAATCCATCAAAGACTATATATACATTTATAAGATTTAATAAATTCACATTCCTATAAAATATATAGCGTTGCTATAACGACCCCAGTATTTCTTGTAACATATTTTCTGTCAAGCTTGTTTTGTACACGCTCATCTTACGATAGAAGCCTGACAGAAAATATGTTACAAGAAATACTGGCGTCGTGTGCACTGGGCTTTACTGTCTATTTTATCTGAGAATTTCCTATATGATTTTAAAATTTGTTAAAATTGATTCAAACCAAATTCATCCATATCCCCGATTTTTACACATTCACATTCCTATAAAAATAGTTCCTATAAACATTCGAATAATCAAATTTCCTATATGATGAGCAACGAAATCCTATAAATCAAAACCTATCTTAATAATAATAATGGGCTATAAATATTAAAAATAAGATTCTATAGGAAATTAATGGGTCAATTTTGCTATAACAGAGTCCATAACATAACGTAGTCATGGCAACGCCCGGTGCACACGACACCAGTATTTCTAGTAACATATTTTCTGTCAGGCTTTTTGTACACGACGCTCACTAGCGATAAAAGCCTGACAGAAATTATGTTACAAGGAATACTGGCGTCGTGTGCACTGGGCTTTACTGTCTATTTTATCTGAGAATTTCCTATATGATTTTAAAATTGATTAAAATTCATTCAAATAAACTCATACACATTCTCAATTTTTACAAATTCACATTCCTATAAAAGCAGTTCCTATAAAATATACATTCGATTAATCAAATTTCCTATACGATGAGCAACGCAATCCTATACATCAAAACTTATCTTAATAATAATAATGAGCTATAAATATTAACAAATAAGATTCTATATGAAATGGGGCAATTCTGCTATAATAGAGTTCATATCATAAAGTAGTCATGGCAATGCTACGGTGCACACGACGCCAGTATTTCTTGTAACATATTTTCTGTCAGGTTTTATCGCAAGGTGAGCGTGTACGCTTGACAGAAAATATGTTCAAGAAATACTGGCGTCGTGTGCACCGGTCTTTACTGTGTATTTATCTGAGAATTTCTTATATGATTTTAAAATTTGTTAAAATTCATTCAAACTAAACTCATACATATTCTCAATTTTTACAAATTCACATTCCTATAAAAACAGTTCCTATAAACATTCGATTAATCAAACTTCCTATACGATAAGCAACGAAATCCTAAACATCAAAACTTATCTTAATAATAATAATGATAACAAATAAGATTCTATGTGAAATGCGGCAATTCTATCATAACATAGCGTAGTGATGGCACCGCTTTGTTAAGCCTGGTGCACACGACACCAGTATTTCTTGTAACATATTTTCTGTCAAGCTTGTTTGTATACGCTCACCTTACTATAAAAGCCTGACAGAAAATATGTTACAAGAAATTCTGACATCGTGTGCACTGGGCTTTACTGTCTATTTTATCTGAGAATTTCCTATATGATCGGCAAGAAATCCTATACAACAAAAATGTATTGATTTTAAAATTTATTGAATTACATTCAAACTAAACTTATACACATTATCAATTTTTACAAATTCACATTCCTATAAAAACAGTTCCTATAAACATTCGATTAATCAAACTTCCTATACGATAAGTAACGAAATCCTATCAAAACTTATCTTAATAATAATAATGAGTTATAAATATTAACAAATAGGATTCTATATGAAATGGGACAATTCTGCTATAACAGAGTTCATATCATAAAGTAGTCATGCCAATGTTACGGTGCACACGACGCCAGTATTTCTTGTAGCATATTTTCTGTCAAGCTTGTTTGTACATTGTTTGCTATAAAAGCCTGACAGAAAATATGTTACAAGAAATACTGGCGTCGTGTGCACCAGTCTTTACTGTCTATTTTATTTGAGAATTTTCTATATGATTTTAAAATTTGTTAAAATTCAATCAAACTAAACTCATACACATTCTCAATTTTTACAAATTCACATTCCTATAAAAGTAGTTCCTATAAACATTCGATTAATCAATCTATGAATTAATCTATGTTATGGGCTCAGTTACGGCAGAATTGCCCCATAAATAACAAATTGATTATAAATGTCCAAAGATAAATTTTGGTTTTAGAACAAAGGACCATCGAGAACCATGTAGTCGTAGAATTTTTACTTGTAACGAAAAGAAAACAATTAAAATTTATAAATTTGTAGAGAACTATAAATTTAAGAAACTATAAAAAAATTTAACAAAGTAATTGATAAATATTTTTATTTTGCAGAGGTCTTATAGATCCAAAAATGTCAGGTTTGTGTCTGTTCTTACATTTATTGTTTCTGGAATCTTTATTTTTCAATTTTGATCTATAGGACCATTACTAAATACAAAAATATTAATATTCAAATTATCCTGACATTCTTTAAATTTCAACATAATAAATAATAATCTATTCTATATCCTTGAAAATTGTTTCCTATAACAACTTATATCCTATTCCTATAAATTCATAACCTATAAAATCCTGAACCTTCTTGAAACAAAGTTCCTATAAAATGGTTCCTAATTAAAATTATCGTAATAAAATAAAAAAAATAATAAAAGTGATTAATATACATTTTTTTATAAATTTGTCTTTGATAGAAATCTTTGTCTAATCATTATTTAATTTATTAATATATAAAGAAGTTATTATATTTAAAAGTATCGAACAAATAATAGATTTTCAAAATTAACGTACCAAAAAGTATTTAAAATTGTTCATTTTAATAATAAACAATTCACAATTATGTTTGCAAATAAAGTCGCCATTTTAGACTAGTTTTAATTTTTTTTTAACAAAACAAAGATTTTTATCAATAATTTATTTAATCCCCAAAAACACTTACACTTGAAAATGTACCAAGCTAAAGTATCGATACTAGCAAAGTACCAAGCTAAAGTATCGATACTAGTAAGTGTATCAAGCTAAAGTATCAATACTTGTAAAAGTACCAAGCTAAAATATCGACACTAATAAAAGTATCAAGCTAAAATATCGACACTCGTAAAAACATTAAGCTAAAGTATCGGTACTCGTAACGGTATCAAGCTAAAGTATCGGTACTAGTAAAAGTATTAAGCTAATGTGTCGATACTAGTAAAAGTACCAAGCTAATGCATCGATACTAGTAAATGTACCAAGCTAAAGTATCGATGCTAGTAAAAGTACCAAGCAAAAGTATGCATACTAGTAAAAGCATCAAGCTAAAGTATCGGTACTAGTAAAGGTATCAAGCTAAAGTATCGGTACTAGTAAAGGTATCAAGCTAATGTGTCGATTCTAGTAAAAGTACTAAACTAAAGTATATATACTAGTAAAAACATCAAGCTAAAGTGTCGATACTAGCAAAAGTATCAATCAAAAATATCGATACTTTAGTTCGATACTTTTACTTTTATCGATTCTAGTGAAAGTATCAAGCTAAAGTATCGATACTAGTAAAAGTACCAAGCTAAAGTATCGATACTAGTAAAAGTACCAAGCTAAAGTATCGATATTAGCGAATGTACTAAGCTAAAGTATCGATACTAGTATAAATATCAATCCAAAGTATCGATACTAGTAAAAGTGCCAAGCTAAAGTATTGATACTAGTGAAACTACGTAGCTAAAGTATCGATACTAGAAAAGTACCAAGCTAAAGTATTGATACTAGTAAAGATATCAAACTAAATTTTTGATACTAGCAAAACCATCAAGCTAAAGTATCGATACTAGTAAAAGTACCAAACTAAATTATCGATACTAGAAAAGTACCAAGCTAAAATATTGATACTAGTAAAAGTACCAAGCTAAAGTATCGGTGCTAGTAAAAGTACCAAGCTAAAGTATCGGTACAAGTAAAAGTACCAAGCTAAAGTATCGATACTAGTTAAAGTACCAAGCTAAAGTATTGATACTAGCAAAAGTGCCAAGCTAAAGTATTGATACTAGCAAAAGTTCCAAGCTAAAGTATGGGTACCAGTAGAGGTATCAAGCTAAATGTTGGATACTAGCAAAACCATCAAGCTAAAGTATCGATACTAGTAAAAGTATCAAGCTCCAGTATCGACACTGGTGAAGGTACCAAGCTAAAGTATTGATACTAGTAAAAGTACCAAGCTAAAGTATTGATACTAGCACAAGTACCAAGCTAAAGTTTTGATACTATCAAAACCATCAAGCTAAAGTATCGACACTAGTAAAAGTACAAAGCAAAAGTATCGATACTAGTAAATGTACCAAGCTAATGTATTGATGCTAGTAAAAGTATCGAGCTAAATATCGATGCTTTCTAGGCGGCATCCATTTTGTATCGATAATAAAAATTTCGATTATAATAATTTTTGTCCCATTACAAATAAGTGCAAATAGTTATCTTAAGTGTTTGTTATAAAAATTAGATTTAATTATTTTTAAGACAGTGGTTTCTAACATTTTTGTGCTGCGTTCTCCACCATTAAAAACAATGTTCCGCCATCTTAATTTTTCAATCATTAACACCCAACTTCATTGTAATTATAATATTTTAGCGGCAGCTGCAAGCATTACCCCTCTTTTTACAGGGAACGCGGTCCGCAGGTTGGAAATCACTGTTTTAATAGTTTAATATAATTTAAGAGCAACTCATGTCTGATCGCTGATTCCTATATTAATTTAAGATTTTTTGACTCCTATACTAGGTTAGGATTTCAGATGAGTTGTTTAAATTGAAACGAGGATGAAAAAGTTTGAAGGACTTAAGAAAAATTTTATAATATAACTTAATATAATTTTATTTTTTAAAAAACTAATTAGTGGTGAAGTTTATTTAAATTTATCTCGAACGCACAATTTAACACATATTTTTTTTATTTTCACAGTTTTTAAAAATAATTTTCCTGTTTCACACAGAATTTTTGGAAAGTGTGAGAAAGGAAAATTTGAAACTAATTATGTATCATTGCATTTTATTTTCTTTTTTTTTCTTTTTCACGCAGAATTTTTGATTTGAATTTTTGAACATAATATTTTATTATTACACATTTTTCTTTTGATTATTCTTTCTTTTTCACAGAGAATTTTTGGAAAATGTGAGAGAAGATGAATTGAACCCTAATTTGATTCTTGCAAATGTTTTGTTTTTTTTGAATAATTTTCCTGTTTCACACAGAATTTTTGGAAAGTGTGAGAAAGGAAAATTTGATACATAATTTTGAATTATTGCATTTTTTAAAATATTTCTCCTCTTCACACAAAATTTTTGTAAAGTGTGATAATGGAAATCTGAGCCATAAATTTTAATTTACAATATATTTTTTTTTATATAATTTTCCTGTTTACACTGAATTTCTGAAAGTGAGAGAAACGATAAATTGACCCATAAATTTTGACTTTTGCAATTTTTTTATTGATATTCTTTTTCCACACATAATTTTTGAAGTTTTTTCCACACATGATTTTTTTTTTAATTTTCCTGTTTCACACAGAATTTTTAAAAAGTGTGAGAAAAGAAAATTTGACACCTAATTTTGAGTTCTTGCTTATTTTTTTTTTGATTAATTTTCCTTTTTCACACAGCATTTTTAGAAAGTGTGAGAGAGGATAAATTGACGTATAAATTTTGGTTCTTGCTAATTTTTCTTGGTTTAATTTTCCTTTTTCACATTGAATTTTTGGAAATTGTGAGAAAGGATAAATTGATACATCATTTTAGATTTTTTGATTAATTTGCCTATTTCACACAGAATTTTTGGAGAAAGGAGTGATTGATACATAATTACTTGATTCTTTGATTAGTTTTTTTGTTTCAACACAGAATTTTGGCAAGTATGGAAAAGGAGGAATTGATATATAATTTTCTGATTCTTTGATTAGTTTTCCCGTTTCATTCAGAATTTTTGGAAAGTATGAGTATTTGACAAATAATCCACCATTTTTGCATTTACAAGATATTATATTTTGACGCATAAGTTTTGATTTTATCCATTTTCTTTAGATCAATTTTCCTGTTTCACACAGAATTTTTGTAAAGTGTGAGACAGGACAAATTGATACATCATTTTTTGATTTTATGATTAGTTTTCCTATTTTACACAAAATTTTGCAAGGTTTTACAGAAAAATGTATTCTCAAATCCTTTTCTTGAGTGCTTTGAACTGTCAACTCGTTTTTAGCTTAAGTTTTTAGGTTAAGTGCAAAGTCGATGAGCAATCATCGCCATAGTGAACTTACATGAAGTTAATTCTTCGATAAAACAAAAAAATAATAATTTTATTAACTTGATATGTAATTTGTTTTTATGTTTTATTAATTAACTTCTCGAAGTTTATGATTTTGCCAGAAAATATGACTTGCTAATTTTTTTCTAAAGTCATTCTGAATTAGTAAAAGGATGTTGATCTTCCACCGATGTCTTGTCAAAAACGGCTGAATCTATTTTAAAAATTCAGAAGACATTGGATAAAACTAGATAAGTTGAAGTTAAAGTTTTCATCGACGGTTTAACCAACAATCCTGAACCGATTTTGATAAATTAAGAACTGGTTGAAATATACCAGCCGTGAATCTCGTAAACGATTGGAGCATATACCAGAACAAAATTAAATAATTTGCGATAGATTTTAACACTATAACACCCTACAGCAACTCGGATTTACTTATAAATCACTCATAAATTATTATATAGATCTTTTCATTTAATATTTGCACACATCAAGAAGTACACACAACTGGTCTTAAGACAAAATGCCACTTACACCTAGTTTATCCATAGCAATAAAAATAATTAAATGCACTTGTACTAAAAATATTGAATTAACGCTTACCATGCATATACAAGCCTAAGTAAAAATGTATGAAAAAGCGTTGTGTTAGGTTCGGACAACATGGCAAGCATTCGTGATTTTCTTAAAATTAATTTTTTTTAACACAACCAGCAGGTATTTATCGCCACAATTTGAAAAGATATTGAATATCAATTTGTAATGATTTTCTCTTGCACCTAATTTTTTTTTTTGAAAATTGTTTTATCGAAACCATCATCATGGAAGTTTACTATTTCGAGTGAAAGTTCCTATATTAGATTAAGGCTTGTCATAATTCTATATTATAAATTTAAGTTTAGCATAACGCACAGAACAAACAACTATACAAAAATCAAATTTATAAAACCAAATTGTAATATACAGTACAACCTCGTTAATACGATTTTTCGCATGATACATCACTTTATGCCGGCTTCTTAGAATTATATTTTACCTAAACTATTTAGTTTTTTATAATAATTATTTCTTATAATTTTTGAATAATACTTTTTCTGTCAGGTCTCTCCACAATCGTCTTAACGCGGTTTTACTATATTAACCCCTTCCACTCGGATGCCGCCGCTCCGGCGGTCAAATTTATATGAGTCTCGGAATAAGCGAGTGGAAAAGGTTAAAATCTCTCTTGTAAACATATTTTTTTCCTGAATACTTTGAGAGACAGTTTTTTTCCTTTTCCACACACATGATTTTTGAAGAGTGTGTATTAGGAAATTTTAGGTTTTGGAAATTTGGTTTTTGTATAGTTGGAAATGTAAGGTTATTTATTATAATTAAGGTGTTGCGACTATATTAGTTGTTAATTAAAAATTAGTTATAATGGCTCGTTTACGAGTGTTGGATCCTATATTATGTTAAGATTTTTGGAGACTGATCTTTTTTACAAATTATTGAAGAATGTTATTTAAATATTTTCACCGAATTATATTATCAATTGATAAACATTCGATTGAATTGCTTTGACTATTTGTTTTTGCCAAAAGTATTTATACAAAAAATTGAAATACGTGACAAGATTTATACAAACTTGTGCTCGTAAAGCCGAGGTTGGGATCGAACCCGGAACCTAATGTTCACTTGTCCACAACTCAGTAATAATAATAGAATTCATTATAATACCTGGCATTATATAGGAGATAAATGTCAATACAATATTACTCTCTCTACAATATTCATATAGAGATGAATATTGTAGAGAGTGTAATTAGAGACAATAAACGATTAATCAGTTATGAGGTGTGTTAATAGATACGAACAAAGTTAAACCAGAATTTAATCAACTACTTAAGTAATCAAGTTAATCAAGTATTCAAATCAATATTATTATTTTGTCAATTGTAATTTAACCCTTTCCACTCGGATGCCGCCCCTCCGGCGGCAAAATTCATATAAATCTAGGAATTAGCGAGTGGAAAGGGTTAAATATAAAACTGTTTTAACATCAAATTGATGATTGATTACTTTTAGCGCAAGAACGTTGTCACTTATCAAAATAATTCTACAATATTCTTTTTTCTTAATTTGTATAAAAGACAGTCCTTTTTGTCCTATATTAGATTTTAAGACCTTAATTTAATTAATAATATTTTTAACAAATCATGCAAACTTTTGGTTACTGACAAGTAGAACTTCAGGTTTAATAGTTTGGGATTTTGATGGAACTTCACGTGGTGATAAGGTTGATAGTAACAAAACATTATTTTAAAATTTTATAGGCCTATAAGAATTGGTTTAATTATAAAAATTAATAAAATACTAGAGAAATAAAAGCGTGCAGTGTTTGGTCATAGACAAGTCTGGATGGTTAAGTGGTTAAGGCGTTAGATTCCTTGTGCTTCTAAGTAGTACTAGCTTTATTAACCATACTAACATTAGACTATTTTTTTTTTATTGTCGTATTCCGCATTTAATTAATTAATCAAGTAGTGTTCAGCCTGAAGGCAGGTCCATGATGTGAGAGTACCACATACAAAAAAACGCCGAATTTGAAGCACACTGGCACCATCTATGATATGCTGAAAATACTTATATAGAGTAAAGCGGATTTGTTTACCCCCCATGGACCCAAGTGCCTCTTGTGAAACACGTCCACTACCTTTTTATCTTTATTTATTTATTTACCTAATTCCATATCCCGCCTCTATCTCTATCTTTTTATTTTTATATCTCTTTCCTTCTACCTCTATCTTACTCTCTCTATCTTTCTATCTCTTTCTTACTCTCTCTATCTTTCTACCTCTATCTTACTCCCTCTCTCTATCTTTTAACTCTGTCTGTTCTCTCTCTCTCTCAACTTCTCTTCCTCTGTCTCTCTCCCTCTCTATCTTTCTGTCTCTATCTATTTATCTCTATCCTTTTTTTAAATTTTGTATTTTATTATTTTTGTCTATCGTTGAGATTGTTGAGAGACCTGACAGAAAATGCATCTAAAATGCGAAAAGGTATTATTTGAAAATTATAAAAAATTAACTTTATCATTAAATTACATCATATTTACATCAGATTTAGTCAAAAATGAGAGTAACAAATAGGAGTACGTCGCCTTAACCACTGGACCATCCCGACACTGCTACGCGCATATGTAGAGCTTGCAGCTTAATTTTGCAAACTTTAATTATTTTTCATAATTAAAGTACTTTTCATGGGGCTATAATATTTTAAGAGGATGGTTTTGATTATCAACCTTATCATCCTGCAATATCATCAAAATCCCAGGTAAGTAAAACTAAGTTTCTCCTTGTGAGCCAAAGAAAATTCTTATAACTTATGAAAATCTTTTTAAACTTTTTATTAAACAAAACGTGTTTAGTGTTTGACAAACACTAAAAGATAATTTTGATTTATAAAATTATTATTTATACAACTAATTAAAGGAAACTAACTGTTTCTCGATAAATACAGCAGCAAGATGTTTCAACATCATAATAAATTCATCGGGTTAAGACATGTGACAAACCTGATATTTATTTTTCTTTATTTTGAAAAAAAAAATGTGGCTTTGATTAAATATCTTGCTGTAACATCCAATTGTAAACGACAAAGTGGACAAAGCCACAAATTGAAGTAAAAAGTGAAAAAAAAAACAGATAAAAAATACATAAGCGATGTGTAAGCAAAGAAATTATAAAAAAAATAAAAAGGAAATGTGTTTAATACACACAGAAAGACGTTTGGAAGTATGACATTTTTAAATATTATACAATATATATAAAAACTATCTTATAATTATAATATAACTATCTTATAATAGTTTGGTGTAAACGTATAAGAATAATCATTAGGTTGTATTCACAAACTAAAACTTGATACAAACAACTAATCATGAAATAATACTTATTGCTAAATATGTGAATATCCACCTTAAATCTATATTAATAATCATATATAATAACAATATTAATAATATATTTATCAATCTTTAATCGATAACCCAACCATATATATATTTATTGGAAAGCATGCAATATGTGTATATTAATATTAATAAGAAGAACGTTCTAATAATATGAATATTATAATATTATTATAATAATAAATTATAAAGTATATTTATCAATATAATAATAATGTTAGCTTAGCTTTGCTGTTACAGTAAACTTATTCGAAAATAATGCAAAAATACTTGTTTGAAATATTATATCTAATCATATATGTATAAATTATATGTATATATTATATATATATATATATATATATATATATATATATATATATATATAATATATATAATGTGTAGTACTCAGAATTAATGTATAATCCATATTAAAGCTATAAATATAGCAATATATAATTAAATAATGTTTATTAATAATTATGATTATATTTATTAATTATTGCAGAAAGTCGAAAAAGAATTCGAGTTTCATCGTCATAAAATTGAAACTTGTTGCAAATTAACCCTTTCCACTCGCGAATTGCGACCCAGTAAACACCGGGGAGCACCGAGCGGCGGTAGCAATCTGAAATCCACATGCATGTCACATCACTGAAGGCAAGCTTGTGGATTTCAGGTTGCTACCGCCGCTCAATTCACACGGTGTTTACTGGGGAGATTTATATGTATTTTGGCGCCGGAGCGGCGGCATCCGATTGAAAAGGGTTAAAAATGATATTGAGTTTGAAAGTGTGAGAGAGAGAAGGAGATAGGTAAGAAGAGTGAGAGGGATATTGATAGTGATAGAAAGAATAGAGGGATAGTGAAAGTGAAAGAAATACAGAGAAGACGCTAGAGTAGAATAGAAAAATAAAGTAAATTAGAGAATATATATATATATATATATATATATATATAATATATATATAGAGAGACAGAGAGAGAGAGAACGGGATAGAGATGATTAAATAGAGAGAATGGGAAACAAAAAAAAAATAAACAGTTATAGGTAGATAGAGATAAATAGGTAGAGCGAGATGAAGAAAAAGAGTTAGATGGTGAAAGATAGAGAAAAAAGGAAAAGAAATAGATAGAAAGAAAAGAGGGAGGTAAAATAAATAAAGTGAGGTAGATACATGAGAGAAGGAAATGAGTGAGTTTGAAAGTGTGTGAGAGAGATAGGTAAGAAGAGTGAGAGGGATATTGATAGTGTTAGAAAGAATAGAGGGCTAGTGAGAATGAAAGACAAAGAAGATGATAGAGTAAAATAGAAAGATAAAATAAAATGGAGAATATAGAGAAAAAGGGATAGAGATGATTAAATAGAGAGAATGGGAGATAAAATAAACAAACAGGTAAATATAGGTAGATATATAGATATATCTATCTATCCTATATTTATAAATAGGTAGAGGGAGACGAAGAAAAAGAGGTAGGGGGGAAAGGTAGAGCAAAAGGGACAGAAATAGATGAAAGAAAAGAGAAAGGTAAATAAATAAAGCGAGGAAGATACATGACAGAAGGAAATGAGTCAGTCGGAAACTGAGAGAAAGAGAGAGAGAGAGAGATAGGTAAGAGAAGTGAGAGGGATATTGATAATGATACAAAGAATATAGGAATAGTGAGAGGTGAAAGAGATACAAAGAAGATGATAGAGCAAAATAGAAAAATAAAGTAAAATAGATTAGTGAATAGAGAGAAAAAGGGATAGAGATGATTAAATAGAGAGAATGGGAGATAAAAAAAGAAACAGGTATAAATATAGATAGATAGATAAATAGGTAGTAGAGTGAGATGAAGAAAAAGAAAGGTAGATAGTGAAAGGTAGAGAAAAAGGGAAAGAAATAGATAGAAAGAAAGAGGGAATAAAACAAATAAAGTGAGGAAGATACATGGGAGAAGGAAATTTAGAAGGGGAGTGATAATTTTATGTAGAAATGATAGGTAAAACAGAAAAGGATATCGAAGGTCATATAAAAAAGAGAAAGAAAAAATGGTACGTTTATTTCAAAAATCCATTTTTTTTTCAGATTATATTATGGGACCAATTCTCCGACAAATGGAAATATTACAGCAATGTTACGGCCTTATCTTTGTATAAATTGGTAGTGAAAAATATATGTATTTGCTGTGCGATGAGGCGTTTCACGCGTTAAACTGACCTATAAACGCACTAACTTAAAATAACAATTTATCATAAGTGCATCATTCTATTGTGCTCTTGATAATACAAACGTGAAGTTAGGTTTATGTGCAAAACGCCTGATCGCAAAGCAAATACATAACTTTTTAGCAGTTTTTACTACCAATTAATACGAAGATAGGACTGTCACATAACGTTGCCATAACATTCCAGTTTTATCGGAGAATTGGTCCGTATATTAGATATATATTTATAGTTATGTGATTATAATTTTCAGCAGAACCTTATTGGCATCATATATTTGAGATCTATGATCTCGAGTGAAAATCTGATATCGCTACTACTTGATATCCAACTGTTCAAGATGAGAGCAGAACGTAGACAGATGAAGATTTACCACCACAAAGCCATTTAAGTTGCTAAACCATTTGCAGGTTTCCGAAACTCAAGATGAGATGGCAGAACGTACACAAGTGGTTGCAAGGAAGCTCTTACCACCACAAGCCATTTAAGTTGCTAAACCATTTGCAAGCTTCCGAAACAAACTCTATTTTCACTTGGTATCATATTTGAAGTCCAATAGTTATGTGATTATAATTTGCCCCGAAGGCGAATTCTCTTGGCATCATATATTTGAGATCTATGATCTCAAGTGAAAATCTGATATCACTACTGCTTGATATCCAGCTGCTCGAGACGAGAGCAGAACGTGGATAAGTGGTTGCAAACGATGTGATATATATATATATATATATATATATATATATATATATATATATATATATACTGCTTAAGACCATGAATATCTCTTGATAAACTATGCATGCATTGAGTCCAAATCTGAGAAACCGATTCTGTCGCACAACAGACCAATGTTATGGCAAGGCCATGTTATGAAGAACTTCCATACTAAATATTGACAAAAGTCATGTGGTTGGTGTGCAGTCAGGCGTTTTTCTCAGGTTGTCAGACAGAAAACCTAACCTAGAAACCGCACAAATTTCAAAAAAACGATCTTAGATACCAGGGTCTTTCCGACTCAGCTTCATAACGTATGAGTAACGTTGCAAAACGCCTGAATGCACAGCAAATACATAACATTTTGACAGTATTCAGTATGATTTAATAGCATAATGTATGGAAGTTGGAGCGTAAAATGGCCTTGCCATAACATTTTTCTGTTATGCGGCCGAATCGGTCCCTAAATAAAATATCTGCGTTTCTAATATATTATTATTACTAATCACTGACCTCGTCGATGGTATCTAGTGTCCAATCTTCCATTTCGTGCAAAATTCCGAAAGCTAAGGCCACACAAGCCGTAGTTGCGTTTTGATAATTATTTGCAGACTCTTTACACTTTTTGTTCAAATCTCTGCTTAGTATCCAACTGTTTTTTGAAAGTCCTGCATAAATGATAAAAATGATAAATTATAATTAATATAAATCGTAATTAAAATGATTTGATCAACCAATATAGGCGAGGTTACCCAGAGTAGGCAATGAAGGCTTTTGGTGATAAAAGAGCATTTGACTGAATTGACAAAGTCAAAATTGACTTCGTTCTTCTTAAATTTATCACATGGATCTTTTTTACTTAATACTTTAATTTTGAACTGATACGTGGTAACTTTATCCATTTGGCAAATGCAGTTGTTCAAACAACCAATAAAGCTATTGGTCACAGACTTGAAACTTTGCGGCGTGCAAGAAGATTTGTATCTAGCAGATATGCCCTTTCCAATATTTACCCAATTCTGTGATTAAAAATTTTATACATAAAATAGATTCCATCTTACCTTTCCAATTATTCCAATCTTCAGCAACATTAATATTCTCTCGTACATCTGGTAACAAGATCAGAAAATTCAAACTTCTCAACTCAGGAGGCAGATTTTTATATAACACTGTGCAAGATCTTTAAATTCTTAAAGCTCTCAGACAGACAAGAGCCGTTGGTAGTGTCCTGTACCAGTTTCGACTCTGGTTGAAATGGAACAGCAGTCCTGTTGCTACTAGAACCATTGGCATTATCTGATACCAGTTTTGGCAATGGATTATATGGAACAACAGTCTTGTTGCTGCTAAAACCATTGGAGGTGTCTGATACCAATTTGGGTAATGGATTATATGGAACAACAGTCTTGTTGCTGCTAGAACTATTGGAAGTGTTTGATACCAGTTTTGGTAATGGATTATAGGGAACAACAGTCTTGTTGCTGCTAGAACCATTGGAAGTGTCTGATAAAAGTTTTGATACTGGTAGAAATGGGAATAACGGTCTTTTGCTACTACCACTGCTGCTGCTTGCCGAACCAGTGGAATTCCTGTCATTCTTTAATGTCTTTTAGAAGTTCTTGTAGTTTTTGTTAAAGTACTGTTGGTTGGTGATGTTTTGCAACTCACGCCATCTGATAAAGGATTGAATAGAAGATTTTAAATTATTAGAATGTTTATGCTTTAAAAAGGTATGAATACATTTGCTTCTATTATCTATTTTTGACAAAATATCTTTATTCTAATATTCTGCACTTTTTAAAATTGGTGATTGTTTTTTTTTTGTATTATTAAAATAATTTTTACAACTGTCCTGAAACGGACAACAAGTAAAATATTTGACATGAAACTGAAGGCGTTGGCAAAATACAAATCATCTGACCATTGCCAGTGATTTGCCGAAGGTCTTATTTATTGTTGATTAATGCAGAAGAAATTTTCTTGTTAATCGGGCCTTGGTAGGGTTGTTCTGAAGTTTTCTCGCGAGCAAGTTTGGGTGATCAGCTAGGCGATTTCTATATTTGTGTGAGTAAGCGATTATTTAATCCTTAACTGTGCTAGTGCATGGGTCTTTGTGTATTAACCAATTTGGAACATACTTTGGTGCTTTCAAAATTTCTTTTAATAACTTGTTCTGAAATCTTTGAATTATTAAAGCGTTTGAGTTGGAAGTTGATTCCCATAGCTGTATGCCGTATGTCCAAATTGGTTTAATGATGGCTTTATAGTAATTGTTTTTTTATTGGAAGTTTTACAATTGGATATGGAAACTACTTATACTTGTTTGTGTCAGTTATTACCACTGGTTTTCTCCAATTTTCCTCCATCCATTCTGATCAACGTGCACCCACTCTCATCACATGCCAAAGGGTTGTACATGTAATATGCATCATCTTCTTTCCAAATCGAGACCTCGTTGGAGTTATTTGGTCCTTGGAGAATTCCATATTCAAAATTTGTAAAGAACAACTTCAAACCATTCTCCAAATCCAATCCCTGGTCATCTTTCGATTTCAAATCACCGATTACTGATGCTTCTATCTTGTTTAGGATGAATTCTCGGTTGTCAACACCTGGGAGAAAATAGAAGTGGATGAGGATAGTTGAATTGCATAAAATCAAGGAACTTTGGTAAGTCTTTGGTTGTTGAAATATATCTTACCTATTTCTTTTATATTGACCAAATTCCCTTCTCTACTCTTCAGCTCCATGCCCTCTGCATGTTTCAATATATCATCCAGATCTTGTTCTGTCCAATTTCGAACCATTTTGGCAAGTGACCAAACAATCGCCAAAATATTTGCGCAATGCACCAAATTTTTATCGGAATCCGATCCATGATTATTACTTTTCAATATATAATTATCGGAATTGGTCTGCTTAAAATTGGAATCAACTTTGTCGTCCTTTGAAATCTTGTTGGAAAATTTTGCCGAAAGTAATTCTTTTGGGTCAAATAGGGTCTGGTTGCATTTTTTGGAATTTGGAGGTGAGGATTTATGCATGGAAGTAGAAAATTAATGGAAATTTTGATACATATTAGAAATAATCCAGATAATTTTAGAAACAAAAATTTAAAACAAAATTTTATTTGACAGTTTATGAATACTTATAATCATTGTTTTTGAATTTTTGTAATCTTTGTTAGGTTATAATAAATACAGTACAAATTTGTGATTGGTTAATCTTGAGAGATTTGAAGTTTGATTTAAAAAAAAACGTTTTTTTTTAATTTTTTGAGAATTTGAAAATTTTGAAAATATTTGTTTTTTAACTTCCCGTAGGGTAAGTTATAGTAATCGCAAAAAATCGAAAATGAAAATTTTCATATATCTTTACGTTTCAGAGGTTTCTGAACATTTTGGCATACCTTAGAAAAAATGGATGTATGTGTGTGTGTGTGTGTGTACGGATACAAATTTTCGTCGACGATTTCGGGAACACGGTTCAACCGATTTCGATTATTCAAAAAACATTCGATTGCTGTTGATAAGGAGACGTGCTGATTAGATTTTGGCATAAACAGGCCTAGCCGTTCCGAAGATACGGGGCAAAAAGTGCCACAAAGGGTAACTCAGTTTTTAACAGAACGGAGCGTCCGATTTTAATAATATTAAAATATAATAATAACATTTTACTTGTATTTTCATGAAGGCAGGTCTAGCGGTTTCGGAGATCTAGTGAAAAAAGTAAAAAAAAAGCTATTTGGCGGTCACAAATGATCATTAGATATATGCACATCAAATTATCTGATGTTTTATAGAGATTTTAACAGCAAGTATCAATTTTTGATATTTCCTCTCTATGCAGTTAAAGGAGTACGATTGCTTTTAAAAAATGTTCAGAATTTCCAAAATATAATTCAATATAAAAAAATTTTTTTTTTAAAAAGGTAAATTTTTGTCAAAATTTTATAGTTTCTCAAAAATCTAATTTTTTCAAAGTAATTTTTTTCCAAAAATATTAATCTTTTTAAGAAAAAATAATTATTAGTACGGGAATTTCCAGCAATTTGCCTTAAGGCACGATGCCATGCGCAGCACTAGTTTTTTTTGAAAATTTCGAAATATTCTCAAACTTTTATAATTGTAATTTTTGTTTTTTTTTTATTTTGATATTTTTTGAAATTTTTCAAAATCAATTTTTTTTTTGAAAATTATGAAAAATTTCGAAAATTTGAATTTTTCGAAACTTTGAATTTTTTTGAAAATTTTCAAAATTACGAAATTTTTCGTAAAAGCATTTTTTGCACACCGTCTACTCAAGCAAAATGTTTTTGAATTAATATAATCGGATGATCAGTTCTCTCAAAAACTGCATAACCGTTTTGACACCCTTTGCGCTCCATACCTCCAAAACGGCAAAATTGCCTTTAGAAATATTGTTTTCACAATTTCTCTCATCATATAATTGTGTTTGAAGAACTACAAGTAATTAAAATTAACATAACATTAATTGACTGTATGTTTTTTTGACTATTTCGCTAGCGATACAGTCTCATTTGATTTATTATTTTCGCTATACAATCAAAGCAATCATACTCACGCGACACGACGACCAATCACAATCGACCCGTATAGAAATGATATCATCGAGAGCGAATGACGAATCATTGGCACTCGACACGAGCGTAACGCTCTTCCGTTGCATTTGTACAGATTTACTACTTTTTAGTCTCGCCTAAAGAACTAAACTAGTGGGGCGCATGGCATCGTGCCTTAAGGCAAATTGCTGGTACTTCTCGTACCAAATTTTTTTTTTTTTTTGAAAAAGATTAACATTTTTGAGACAGATTTACTCTGAAAAAATAGATTTTTGAGAAACTATAAATTTTTGACAAAAATTTACTTTTTTGTGAAAAAAAAGACTTTTTGAAGAAAAATTTATTTTGAAATATTTCGGAAATTCTGAACTTTTTTTCAAAGCAATCGTACTGCTTTTTAACCGCATAGAGACGAAGTATCGAAGCGCGTAAGCGCCACGTCGCCGTCTAACAGATAAGCATTGGTACGGAACCTATAAGAAGGTAAACAAAATTTATACTTATTGTGAAAATCTCTATAAAATATCTGATAATTTGATGTGCATATGTCTATTGTTCATTTTTGACCGCCAAATGGCTCATTTTTTTACTTTTTCGTCCATATCTCTGAAGTCGTTGCACCTTTCTTTCCAAAAATTTAAACAGTTCCTCATTTAGTTACAAATAAAATGTTTTTTGAATTATTCAAATAGGACGCTCCGTTCTCTTAAAAACTGAGTTACCGTTTTTGGCACTTTTTGCCCCATATCTTCGGAACGGCTAGACCTGCCTTCGCCAAAAACTAATCAGCACGTCTCCTTATCAATACGAATCGAATGTTTTTTTAATTATTCAAATCGCTTCATCCGTGTTCCCGAAATCGTCGACGAAAATTTGTATCCGAACACACACACATACATCCATTTTTTCTAAGGTATGCCAAAATGTTCAGAAGGTTTTGAAACGTCAAGATATATAAAAATTTTCATTTTCGATTTTTTTGCGATTACTATAATTTGCCCTATGGGAAGTTAACTAGTGGTAAGGCTAACCCGATGATATACATAGACAATCATTTATCATTAATTAATCATCATTACCACAATTATCACTAATTAAAACACTCTGAATAAATAAAGTTTATTTATTTACAAATTTATTTAAAATCAAAACAATAAATTTCATTTATAAATATCTAATTATGTATATTCATTTTAATTTTTAACTAAATTTCTTTTATATATTTTAATATAATGTAAATATAATTTGGTTTTATATTATATATATATATATATATATATATATATATATATATCATGCTTCTCCTTTATCAACGGCACATGCCCACATGAAGCATCAAACTCCTTTTATTTACACACTGTATATTGCATTTATGACAAGTAAAAGTCTTCTCGTACGTGTGTATCCTAAAATGATTAGCCATCTGACTTCTCTGAGGATAAATGGTTTTGCAAATAGTGCATTGCAATTGTTTGCTGAAACAATTGCCATCATTTGTAACCAGAACCTCTATACAATGATTTTGAGACATATGGGCCTTCAAAACCACTTTATTGAGGAAGGACTTTTGGCAAGGGGAGCACCCAAATGGTGTCGCCGTGGTGCGCGGGGTAGTTGGACGATTGGAATGCATTTGCAAGACGTGTTTGTGTAAGTCTTCTTTTTTCTTGTATGTTTTGGGGCACCTGGTGCACTTGTAAGCACTGGTTTGGATTATTCTGTTTATGATAGATTTGCGATCTGTTGGAAGCAGCTTTCGGTTTGTGTGTTGAGACATCATGTGTTTTATTAAAGTGTTGGCGTCCAGGAACGCTTCTTGGCAATGGTTGCACTTGAATCTTGAAAGGTCAACTTGTAAAGGATCGATGGAGTCACTGGCGTGTGATGATAGCATGTGCGCGTTTAATTGCAAGTGATCAGTGAAAGTGTTTGGGCAAAAATCGCATTGGTAATGTTCTTCGATGTCAAATACTGTAACAAGATTATCAACTTCAGGTTTAGTGTCAAGTGGAGGCTCAACAGGTGCATCAGGAAAAATGCCTGTGGTTTCTTCATTGTGTATCGTCATATGACTGGTTAAAGAGTTTACATTAAAAAATATTTGTTTACAAATGTAACACTCATATTGTGTATCAAACACTTCTGGCCTTTGGAATCCATGTGTCTTCATATGTCTGACAAAGACCTTCTCTTCACAAAATCTCTTCGGACAGAGATCACACCGTATCATCTTCCTCCCGCAATGCGGCCTCACATACAAAGTCTTATTGTTAAGTACAATAACCGGTTGTTTACATATTTGACACGTATGCATGACCCTTATTTTACAATTCAATATATTCCTCTTCAAACTAGACATGTTTTTGTGTTTATTCATATGTGCAATCAAAGTTCGGTTAGTAACCCCCATGAAACAAATCATGCACATGTTGCCTTCACTATTTAAATGAGATTGTAAATGCTCAATAAATTTATCAGAGTCTGAAAACAGTTTGTCGCAGTAATCGCAATATTTAGATTCGTAGAAGAAATCTACTTCATCTGACTCTTCCTCTTCCTCTTCATAAATTATTGGTTTGGGTGATGGGTTTTGTGGACATGGTTCAGGGTCATCCACGATTTCTATTGTCTCAGGCTCATCATCTGGGATGACTATTGTTTCATTATCATCTTCTATTTCAATCATTTCAACGGACTTGTTGTCCGGTTCTACTTCAGTGACTTCGTAATCCATTTCTTTATCTGTTGATGTCACAACACTATCGTTTAAACTGTATACGCTTTCAATTCGCAATTCACAAGTGGAAGAGACTACTGTTGTTTCAGGTTGATGTTGGGGAAGACTCTTGTGGGGGACAATGTGTTTTTTTAATTTTAATGTGACTTGATCTGTGTGTTGCCCCAGGACCATTGCTCGATATTGGGTGTAGTTTTCTGTATCTTCCTCTAACTGGAAAAGAATAAATATTATTAAAACAAGTAAATAACAAAACTAAGGGACCAATTCTGCCGCATAATAAGGCAAGGCATGTTACGCTCCAACTTCCATACATTATGATACTGAATACTGTCAAAATGTCATGTATTTGCTGTGCAATCAGGCCTTTTGCACATAAACTGCAACGTCACACGTATGTTATGAAGGTGGGTCAAAAGGACCCTGTTGTCTAAGATCGTTTTTTTGACATTTGTGCGGTTTCTGGGTTATGTTTTCTGAGAAATACACCTGACTGCACACCGACCACATGGCTTTGTCAATATTTAGTATGAAAAGTTCTTCATAACATAGCCTTGCCATAACATTGGTCTGTTATGCGGCAGAATCGGTCCCTAAGTATACTAGACATTTTGCCTTAAGGCATGCATTAATCAATATGAAATTTGAAACTCTTAAAATTGTGACGATAAACTAGTGGTGTATGGCATCGTGCCTTAAGGCAAATTGCTGGAACTTTCCGCACTGTAATGAAATATCCTAAGAATATTAAATGTTTCAAAATATATTATTATAAATACTTCATTCATTGTCCATGTTTTATAGACAAAATATAGGAGCTCATAAATTGGACGATGGCGTTCATATAAGTTTATATGTAAAGTTAATGAAGCGGAGTTAGAATGAAGGACCTCATCTCATATTTCTAAGAATAATGTAAACTGAATTGCAAAGTTAAAATTATTTATTTCAAGTATATAAGTGAGCTTTAGAATTAGCTAGGGTTAAAATTAAAATCCGAATTATTTTCGATATTAAAAATTTTTTTTTTCCCGAAAAGCAATTGTTTTTTGAATCATTTAAATCGGATGGTTCGAAAACTATCATTTTTTGCACATTTAGCTCCGTATCTCCAAAACGGCTGGATCTGCCCCTGCCAGAAACTAAATCACCACTTTTCCCCTACCATTAAGAATTGAATGTTTTTTGAATCATTCAAATCGGATGCTCCGTTTTTTTAAAAACTTAATTAGCACTAAATTTCCAATTAATGTCTTTCGAAAACATACTTATAATATCTGTAATTGTGTAAATTATGTAAATTATTTTGTTGAACACTCCATTTGTTGATCTATTTCGTGTTCTAAAAGTGCTTTTCTTTTTATTTAAGTGTGGGTGTCAACTGTAATCAGTAGCTATCAATATGTATCAACCAGTATTAGTATAGAAATTCAGACTACGAATTTTATTGTCATACTAAGTTTTATCAACATGTACAAAAAAAATCATTTTTACTAATCAATGTGATTCCCAACCAAAATTGTTTGGATGTGTGTTTATGTTTTGTGTGTCTACGATTTCGGGAGCACCGATCAACCGATTGGAATAGTTTAAAAAACTTTCGATTCCTATTGATAGCGAGATGTGCTGATTAGTTTTTGGTAAAGGCAGGTCCAGCCGTTACGGAGATACGGAGCAAAGAGTGCAGAAAATAGAAATCGAGTTTTTGAGAGAACGGAGCATCTGATTTGAGTGATCCAAAAAACATTCAATTTGTAATGATAGGGAGATGTGCTGATTAGTCTTTGGCAAAGGCAGGCCCAGCCGTTTCGGAGATACGAAGCGAAATGAGCTAAAAATGACAGTTTTTGAGAGAACTAAGCATCCGATGTGAATGATTCAAAAAACTTTCTGCTTGTGTTGACAAAACAAGTGCTTTTGGATAGATTTTTTTTAATTTCTAAAAAAAATTAAAAATATATACCTAGCATATATACGTTCTGTGTTTCGTATGTAGCTGATTACAGTTGACGTCCACACTTAAATAAGAAGAAAAAAAACCTTTAGAACACAAAATGGATAGAATAAAATGTGTTCAACAAATTAATTTACAAAATAAGAGTTATCATTTGGAAAACTAGTGCTAATTAGTAATTAATTTATGAAGAAACGTAAAATTTGACAAAAAAGTTGTACTATTTGGATAAAACTTTTATTATGATTCATTTCATAGCCTTAACTAAGATCCTGAAATATTATAGGCCTACGAAAAGTAATTTAACTATAAAAATTTATTAAAATTCAAGAATAACGACAATTTCAAAAATGTCTGAATTACAATTTGAATCATTTCATATAATTTACACAATTACAAATATTATAGGTAAGTTTTTTTTGCATAGTTTTATTGTCAATCAAAATAATAGGTAAGTTTGAAAAGCATTAATAGAAAAACTAGTGTTAATTAGTTTTTGGTAAAGATTGTATGAGCAGGTTTCTGTATAATTAATTTTGTGAAAAAAAAAGTTGGATAATTTTGATGAATTTTCAACATCTTAAAATATTATAGGCCTACAAAAAGTAATCTAACTATGGAATTCATCAAAGTTCAAGAATAATGACAATTGTAAGTGCCTAAATTTCAATTTGAATTATTTTGCATAAATACATAAACTGGGAAATTTTCACAACTTGTCTTAAGGCAAAATGCAACTTACACCCAGTTTAGTTCAGGAACTATCTTTAGCAATATCATTAATTTGTATTTATATTACAATATTACTTGATGTTAATAAATTAGCAGTAGTAATAATTATTGAAATTAAAAAAAAAAAAAAAAATTAATTTGTATATGATAAGAAATCACTATAATAGTTTACAAGTGATTTGTAAATATACCGATTAGTTGGCACAAACTACTGCTGATAATTCTGCTTCACATTCATATTTTTTCAATTTTGGTGTCAAACATAAAATGAGCAAATTTGATTTTCTGATGAAAATACAAACGTCCCCTTCGGGTAGTTAATATTATAAATTTCAATTATCTATCACGATTATTTATCTACTTACATTGAAATGATCTTCACAGACATACGAAGAAGGTGTAAGTTTCTTTCCTACAATTTTGCACCATCGTTGTCTCACTTCTATATTTGGTGGAGCCCGGAAGAACATTTTCCTAGGAGCATCTTGTGTTGTGCTTTCGCACATCGGCATGCAACATGACTTCATATTTGATTTCTTAGAATCATCCATTGGTAATAGTTGGACTAGCAGGTGGACTGGATTGTTTTGGTATTAAATATTTACATCGTTGATTATTAGTTAGGCATTATATTATGTGTAACTAATTTTGAAGAATATAAAGTTGCCTTTACTAATTTATAATCAAGACATCAAGTTTTTATTTCTATTTCCATTATTAATAAAACATTTTATTTTTATATCACATTTACCTTGTAATATTTATACCACTTATTATCTTTTTTATTTCCTATTATAAATTTATTTATATATTTTTCAGAAATATTTATAAAATATTTTCGTGACTTTGACAGGTAAGAAAAACAAACATGGCGATCAGTATTGTTAGATCCCTGTCACACACGGGGAGAATAGTTTAGGTCGTTGGCACCATAGATAACTAGTTGGTATTGGTATTTTGCCTTGAGGCAAGTTACATGAAACTTCTTGATATGTGTAAATAATCGACTTATTTAATAAAAACAATTAATTTATGAGTGATTTAAAGTATTCCGAATAGATTTATAACACATAATTGAAAACGAACAAACTCGTTAACTTGGAGTATTTTCTAAAAGCAAATTTTCATAAATCAATAATTTTTATAGTTGAACCAGTTTTCAAAGAACATTAATGGTTTAGTATGTTTATTAAGACCAAGTACTCTATCGTTAAACCAAGTAAATGGTCTAATTTTAATTTTAACAAACGTCAAAAAAGCTACTCATTTTCTCAAACTTTCATGAATTTTTAAAATTAAACTACTAAACGTAAGGCCGTAATATTTCAGTAAGTTCTATAAGACCATGCTATATATCGTCAAAAAAAGTTCCATTAAAATCGGCTTCAATTTTTTTTTCAACAGTTAATTACAAGAAAACGGCTCGGTAGATTTTTACCTAAAACTAATCAGTATCATTCCCAACTAATATCTATAGATATAATTTAATAGCTTAAATGTGGACGAAAAGTTTAACACTTTTTTCAAATTACAAAGAGAGAGATTTGAGATATTTCAAATGGCTTTTAAATCTCTGAAATCTGTTCAGACGTTTTTGAGAAAACGTCGATCAAATGTCTAATTTTGACAAATGCCAAAAAAGCGATACTAATTTCTGCAAACCTTGTAGAATTTTTAAAATTAAACGACTTGTAGGGCCGTAATATTTCAGTATGATCTAAAAGACTATGATATCTGCCGTCAAAAAAATAATAATAAAAATCAACGAAAAAATTTTTTTTAACACCTTATTACAAGAAAACGGCCCGGCCGATCTCTACCAAAAACTAATCAGCACGGTTTTTGAATTTTCAAAATCGATTCAGAATTGCGGGCTAAAACGTAGACGAAAAATTTTTCACTTTTCTGCAATTTATAAAGAAACAGCTTGGCTGATCGTCGCACAAATATTCCTCGACAAGCAATAGTCATCATCGAGATACATCGAATGGCTTTTAAATTTTTGAAATCAGTCCAGTCGTTTTTGAGAAAACGTCGATTTACGGCAAAAAATCTGTTCAGACACAACACACAACATACTTTTTCCAAATTTGGTCTCATTCAATTCAGAATGGCTTGAAACGTCGGGAAAACATAAAATTAGCGAATCGGATTTTTCGACGAAAACATAAACTTCTCCTTCGGGATGTTAATAAATTAAATAGTAGAAATATGTAAGAATTGACTTAATCAATCGAAATTGAAGTTAAGATATTTAGATGAAATTAGTCAACCGTTTGTTTTAAAAATAAAGTTGTTATTATATTATATTGTTACGATATGCTTACAATAATCAAATCAACTTTTGAAAGATGTTTCATTTATTCCACTTTTTTTCAAGAGAGTTAAATATATCACAATTGCTAATATATTGATATTATTATATAATATTTATAAAACTCGTGTTCCCTTTATTAATTCAAGAATTTTACAACAAATTCGTTCGCTCTTGTTTCATATGTTATGAATTTTGCTCTGGACTATTTTGAAAAAAAAAATCATCAAATTTTACACATATTTGTGTTTATTTATTATCTCAATAAATATAAATATGAATAAATAAGTAATAAATAAAGTAAATGTGAGATAATAAATTTAATGCCTTTCCAAAAATTTCGTCAGTTCTTCATTTTGTCAAATACAAAATGTTTTTTGAATCATTCAAATCGGACGCGGGGTTCTCTTAAAACCTGAATTACCATTTTTGGCACTTTTGCCCCGTATCTTCGAAAAGGCTCGACTTACCTTGTGCAAAAACTGAGCAGCACGTCTCCTTATTATTTGGAATCGCAATCGCAATTCATATTGGTTGATCCGTGTTCTCGAAATTGTTGACGAAAAATTGTATCGGTACATACATTCTCACGTACGCGCACATACACACGCACACATAAATATATCAATTTTTTTCTAAGGTATGCCATAATATTCAGAAATCAAGATATGTACAAATTTTATTATTTTTTTTTTTTTGCGATTACTATAACTTACCCCTTATGATTATTAATCTATGACTTACCCTATGGAAAGTACGCCCCCCAATTTCATACTTAATGACTTAATGACTTTCTTTCTAAAGTTAATGATTTATATGATATGTATTATAGGTAGTTGTTATGAATAATTAGCATCATATCCTCATCTGATTATTTTAACATCCCGAAGGAGAAGTTTATGTTTTCATCAAAAAATCCGAATCGCTAATTTTATGTTTTCTTGGCGTTTCAAGTCATTCTGAATTGAATGAGACCAAATTTGGAAAAAGTATGTATGTGTGTGTGTGAACAGATTTTTTTGCCGTAAATCGACGTTTGCTCAAAAACGCCTGAACCGATTTCAGATATTTAAAAAGCATTTGATGTATCTCGATGAAGATTATCGTTTCTCAGTTTTGTGCGATGATCGACCGAGCCGTTTCTTTGTAATTTGGAAAAAAGTGTTAAATCTTTTGTCCACATTTAAGCTCATACTACCGAACCAATTTAAAAAATCAAGAACTGTTCGAAAGCTATTAGTTGGGAATGATACTGATCAGTTTTAGGTGAAAATCTACCGAGCCGTTTTCTTGTAATTAACTGTTGAAAAAAAATGTATGCCGATTTTCATGGAACTTTTTTGCGATATATATATCATGGTCTTATAGAACTTACTAAAATATTACGGCCTTACGACAAGTAGTTTAATTTTAAAAATTCATCAAAGTTTGAGAAAATGAGTAGTTTTTTTGACGTTTTTTAAAAATAAAATTAGATGATTTAGTTGGTATAGCGATAGTGTACTTGGTCTTGAACATAGTAAACCATTAAAGTCCTACGGAAACTGGCTCAATTATAAAAATTATTGATTTTTGAAAATTTGCTTGTAGAAAATACTCCGAGTTAACGTGTTCGTTTGTTCGTTTACAATGATATGTAATAAATCCACTCGGAATACTTACAATCACTCATAAATTAATTTATTTTTTATTGATTAAGTCGATTATTTACACATTTCGGGAAGTTCATGTAACTTGCCTCAAGGCAAAATACCAATACCAACTAATTCTATATAGATATTAGGCTAATAGAAATAACTTAATTATCGGCTTTTACATAAATCTTATATCACTAAAATTATTTGATATGTAAACTTTTTACAAGAAGTTTTACATTTCTACATCCTGCTACGAATTCTAGCGCCTCTACCAGCGTAATTCGCAATTATCCCGCTGACCCTGAAGTATCCTATCTATTTCTTTATCTATGGCCTAGGATTCATGTCAAACGTCAAGCTAGCGACAGCGTCAAAAAAATCTTTTAAAACCATATTTAATTAATTAAAATTAATTGTAAATCAAACAGTGTAAATATAATAATAATGTCTGAAGACACGACTGTCTTGACGAACGAGGAGAAAATTAAAATAGAACCACCAGAAGTCGTTAAGTGTGAAATTGGGGATGAATTGGGGGGCCTTGATGATGTTGTTGAGTCTGAGTCGTGTCCAGAGGATGATGATACATGTCTGGAGAATTTTATAGACTGCGAAGTCACTTTAGAAGAAGATGTCAATCAGGAGGGAATCCAGACACCTGCTTATGTGTGTGAGATATGTAATAAACCATTCATAAGGTTGCATAATTTAGAAAAACATATAACACTTCATAATCGTGAATGCACATATTGTTCAGAGACTTTTCAGGACTTAGGTCGTTTAAAAATACATCTCAGAACTCATACCGGTGAAAAAGGATACCAATGCAACCTATGCAGCCGAGAATTTAATCGACTGAATCATTTGAAGCAACACATGCTTATTCACAGTGGAGTACGCCCTTACAGATGTGAAATCTGCGATAAAGGATTCCTACGTCCACATCATTTAACTACTCACATGTATATTCACACCGAAGAGAACAAACCTTACAAATGTGAAATATGCTTAAAGGCTTTCACACAATTAGAGTATATGGAAACCCACAAGCTTACCCACAATAAAAATTTTGCTTGTGAAATATGTAATAGAATATTCGATAAATCAAGCCGCCTAAAAAGACATATGTCTACCCACACTGGAGAGCGTCCTTATGAATGTCCGTTATGCGAAAGCACTTTCAACCAATCAGGCACTTTGAAAAGACACATGAGCATCCATTCCGGAGAACGCCCTTTCAGCTGTGAAACATGCAGTAAAGCATTTAGAACAAAAGTAATGTTAAATGCTCATGAGAAGACCCATTCTGAAGAGCGCCCTTTTAAATGTGAAATCTGCAGTAAAACGTTCACTCAAGCAACTTATTTAAAAGGACACTTGGCAGTGCACAACAAAGTAAAATGTCATAAATGTGCTAAGTGTAATAAAATATATAAGTCGGAAAAAACATTGAGTCGACATGAATTATTGGCTCATGCTGCAAAGTGAGATTTAGCAAAGAAAGTGAAAATTTGAAGTAATCTATAGTTTTATTAATAATAAAACCTAAATGAAAATAACATTGTTATTATTTTTACTCACTTTTTTGTCATTTACTGTTTTATTTATTTTATTTATTTTGTCATTTACTGTTATATATATATATATATATATATATATATATATATATATAAATTCTTCTGGGTGTATGATTTGATACTTTTCCTAAATGGTTATTTGGATCTTGATAATTCTTTTCAGAGTTGGTCAAAGGAAATTTTTAAGATTTAATGAATATTGTAGAAATAAATGGCAAATATTTAAAAAAAAATGCTTATCATTGTTTGACATTGAAACCATTTGAACAGTCATCTGCTAGAAATGTCAATTCACTTGAATTTGAATTTAGTTGACAATATTGGAATATAATATACAACAAAAATGTAACGTCTGAATTATTACTATCGAAAAGCAGCTGAAATGTGCCAGAAATCAAAATAATGTAAGATACAGTCAACAGTATATGTTGGCAGATGAAATTATATAATTCATTTTAATAAATAACCCAATAAGTCCATAAATTGCATATACACTATTTTTTTAAACTTATGCATGCCGCATTTTGGTTTACTTTACTAAATTATTTAACAATGCATAAAAATATTTCTACTTATTAAAAAAATGATTTAGAATTTTGTTTCATGTGTCATAAATTAATTTGTTTGGCATTGGATATAGAATATTTAACAAGTTGATCTTAGATTGAATAGTGCATATATGAACTAGATTTTACAAATTAATTCACCTAAAATTTGAACTTAAACAATTGTGTTTATTGGATTATTAGTAAGAAAATTTATAAAGTTCTTTTAAAATTATAATTGCCAAAAAGCAACTAATATATTGTACGAGATTATGAAAATTCTAGAAACTAATTTAGCTTGAAGCAATTATGTTGTGTGGTAAAATCAAGTGTGATATTGTTCGTTTAGCGCAGATACTATATTATTATTTTTCTGATTTTTTTTTATACTGCTTATGCTATAAGACCATAAATGAATCACAAAGACAGGTTATCAAATAGGATACCGATTTGAATGGTTAAAAAAAACATTCGATTCCTATTAATGTGTTGATTAGTTTGTGGCTAAGCCAGGTCCAGCCTTTACGGAGAAATGGAGCAAAGAGTGCAGAAAATAGAAATCGATGTTATGAGAGAACGGAGTATCCGATTTGAATGATCCAAAAAACATTCAATTTGTAATGATTGCGAGAAGAAGTGATTAGTTTTTGACAAAGGCAGGTCTAGTCATTTAGAAGATACAGAGCTGAATGCGCAATAAATGGCAGTTTTTGATAGAACTAAGAGTCCGATTTGAATGATTTAAAAAACTTTCTGCTTGTGTTGACGATACGATTGCTTTTGAGGAAAGATTATTTTTTTTATTCTATTTTTTTTCAATTTTTTTTTCTTTGATATCGAAAAATAATTCGGATTTTAATTCAAGTTTTAGCTAAGTTCTAAATATCACTTATATACTTCGAATAAATAATTTTAACTTTGCATTCCAGTTTATATAATACTAAGAAATATTAGTTAGTGTTCTTCATCATAAATCCGATTGATTAGGGGGCATCCGTTAATCACGTGAGCTAGTTTTTAAGGATTTTTGGACCCACCCCTTCCCCTTGGTTATACATGGTGATATTCAAAATTACCACCCCCCTCCCCAACCATACATCACGTGATAAAACTGTAATTTTTTTTTAAAAAGATTTAAATTTTTGAATTTTTTTTTAAAGAAATCAATTAAAAATTAGATACACGTGATATCTTACTATACTCCTCTTTCCCCCACGTGATATTTGGTGATTTATTGTCGATCCCGCCCCCTCCCCATAAAAACCTCATGTGTTTAATGGTTGCCCCATAGATGAATAAGCCCCCTTACGTTTTGTTTATTTACTTTTTATAAAATAAGAACCATGAAAGTTACATTGTTTATAATAATATTTCATTAAGGTACGGAAAGTTCCTGCAATTTACCTTAAGGCACGATGCCATACACCACTAGTTAATTTCCCGTATGGTAAGTTATTGTAATGGGCCGAAAATCAGAATTGAAAATTTTTACATTTCTCGACGTTTTGAAGGTTTCTAAACATTTTGGCATACCTCAGAAAAAATGGATGTGTGTGTGTGTGTGTATGTATGTATGTATGGATACAAATTTCCAGTCACGTTTTCGGGCGCACGGATCAACTTGAATGGTTCAAAAGACATTCAATTCCTATAGGGAAAAGAGCTGATTAGTTTTTGAAAAAGGCAGGTCCAGCCGTTTCGGGGATACGGGGCAAAGAGTGCAGAAAATAGAAATCTAAAGAGATCTAAACATTCAATTAGTAATGATTGGGAGAAGTGTTTATTAGTTTTTGGCAAAGGTAGGCCCAGCCCATTTCTATGATACGGAGCTAAATATGAAAAAATGGCAGTTTTTGAGAAACCTAAGCGTCTGATTTGAATGATTCAAAGAAATTTCTGCTCGTTCTTAACAAAATATTGATTTAGGAAAAAAAAATTTTCTGCTTCATTTTTTTTTTTTTTTTTTTTAAAATTTTTTGTATATCGAAAATTAATTCAGGTTTTATTTTAATTCTGACTATAGTTCTAATATACTTTAAACAAATAATTTCACAACTTTGCAATTCATTTATATAATTCTTATAAATATTAGACAATGATTGTTACAATATTTATAATAATTTATTTGAAAACATTCAGTATTCCTCGAACATTTTGTTACGGTACGGGAAGTTCCAGCAATTTGCCTTAAGGCACGATGCCACCCACCCCACTAGTTTATATTTTAGAAATGCAAAATTTACTTTTTCGTCTTTTCAAAATGCCGCCATGTGTGACAGCGCCTTTATTTTTTCGTCTTTTCGACGCCATGTGTGGCAGCGCCTTTACCTGTCAATTGACAGCCATGTTAAATTGAGGTTACAATTTTTAGAAAATTCTAAATTAGTATCAAAATGACTTAAATAAATTAATTTGTGATAAATTTATTAGTTACAATATAAAATTTAGTGAAACATATTTTAAAATATTGTTTAGTTATGTTTCTATGTGTTTTTTCCAACAAGAAAGAAATTGAAATGTCAGCAAAAGATCAAGAAATCAATAAAGCAACTGAAGTAATGTGCATTTAAATATGACAAAAATAAGTAAATTATTATAAATGGATAATACTTATCCCAAAGATTGTGCCAATTTATTTGAATCAGAATTATTTAGATGATGAAGATGATGTAATTCTCACAAAGGCTATAGAGAAAAAGTACGTAAAGGCTCCAAGTGCCACAAATTCCAAGAAAAAAGTCTTATATATGTACATATTGCCCAAAAGTCTTCACCCCAAAGACTCCTTATCATCACACATCAGAACTCATACCGGTCCATTCGTCTGCACCATCTGCAACAAAACCTTCACAAATTCTGTCTCCTAAAAAATCACTCCCATGCTTGTGCTAAATCACTCCAATGCTCCTACTGTGGTTTGACATTCTCTCGCCAAAGCCATCTCACATCTCACCTAAAATACCACACAGGAGAAGGCCTTTATGAATGCAAAGTTTGCACGAAGGTATTCAAAAGCCCTAGCGAGTTAGCAAGACACGAGGTGACCCATTCTGAAGATCGTCCTTACAAGTGTGAAATCTGCAATAAAGGCTTTTCACGGTTAAGTTATGTATCAAGGCACATGTTTGTGCATATGAACAAAAACCATTTACATGCACTTATTGTAATAAAAGGCTTTGGGTTGGTGAAAAATGATTTTACTCACACATTCTAGAATACATTCAGGTGAGCGCCCCTACAAGTGTGATGAGTGCAACAAAGCCTTCACAAGTTCTGTACGTCTCACAATGCACAAACGAATCCACACCGGGGCAGGGTTATAATGTCATTTCTGTGACAAAAAGTTTACCCAAATATCTATTTTAACAAGACACATAGTTATCCATACTGGTGAAAGACCTTTTAAATGCAAGTATTGTGATAAGGCTTATACACAACCGGGGCCTTTGTCAACGCACACGAGGACTCATACAGGGGAAAAACGTTTTAAGTGTTTACATGGCAGTAAGATGTTTACTCTACTTCGAATGCTCTGGTGGTGCATACGAGACTCCATACAGGTGAAAGGCCCTATAAGTGCATGATTTGTGGAAAAGGGATTTACACAGTCGCCTTTGTTGCAACGGCATATGAAGACTCACAATATTGTCTGAGAGGGAAGATAGGGGTGTAAATGAAGACTAAATAGTGGTAATGAGAGACAAGGAAGATATTGAAAAAGGTGCCAAATATTTTTTATATATATTTCAAGATTTTATCGTAGGGTGCTACAAAACCAAAGAATGTTTAGTATTAATTTTTAAACAATTTGATATGATTGAAATCACAAATTATCAAAAATTTTATCAAATTAGCATTTATTAACTTCCTGTAGGATAGTTTATAGTAATGGGCCGAAAATCGAAATGAAATTTTTTGAACTTCTCGACGTTTTGAGGGTTTCTGAACATTTTGGCATACCTCAGAAAAATCGATGTGTGTGTATGTGTGTGTTGTGTTTTGTATGTCCGCATTTTTTCGTAAGCGTTTCGGGCGCACGGATCAACCGATTTGAATGCTTCGAAAAGCATTCGATCCCTATTGATAGCGAGATGTACTGATTAGTTTTTGGCAAAGGCAGGCCCAGCCGTTACGGAGATAAAGAGCAAAGAGTACAAAAAATCCGATTTAAATGACTAAAAAACAATCATTTTGTAATGATTGGAAGAAGAGGTGATTAGTTTTTAGCAAAGGCAGGTTCAGCGGTTTCTGAGATACAGAGCTAAATGTGCAAAAAATGGCATTTTGAGAGAACTACTGCGTCCGATTTGAATGATTCAAAGAACTTTCTGCTTGTTTTTAACAAAATAATTGCTTTGTGGTAAAAAATATTTAATTTTTTTTTATATATCGAAAATTTTCAGATATTATTT
>NW_020536999.1:86720498-86734588 GCF_003426905.1 Ctenocephalides felis
TTTAATTATTTAAATCCTAAAATTACTTAAATCGTTATGATACGGGAAGTTCCAGCAATTTGCTTTAAGGCAATGTGCGATACACCACTAGTTTATTTCAAATATTTAAGTGAGCTTCAAAAAATTCAAATCCGAATTATTTTCGATATCCAAAAAAAAAATTTTAGAAATTAAAAAAAAAATCTTCATTGCAATTGTTTTGTCAACACAAGCAGAAAGTTTTTTGAATCATTCAAATCGGATGCTTAGTTCTCTCAAAAACTGCCATTTTTTGCACATTTAGCTCGGTATCTCCAAAACAGCTGGACCTGCCTTTGCCAAAACTCATCACAACTTCTCCCAATCTTTACAAATTGAATGTTTTTTGGATCATCCAAGTCGGATACTCCGTTCTCTCAAAAACTCGATTTCTATTTTCTGCACTCTTTGCTCCGTATCTCCGTAACGGCTGGACCTGCCTTTACCAAAAACTAATCAGCACATCTCGCTATCAATAGGAATCGAATGTTTTTTTAACCATTCCAATCGGTTGATCGGTGCTCCCGAAATTGTAGACACACAAAACACAAACACACATCCAAACAATTTTGGTTGGGAATCACATTGATTAGTAAAGATGATTTTTTTTGTACATGTTGATAAAACTTAGTATGACAATAAATTTCGTAGTCTGAATTTCTATACTAATACTGGTTGATACATATTGATAGCTACTGATTACAGTTGACACCCACACTTAAATAAAAAGAAAAACACTTTTAGAACACGAAATGGATCAACAAATGGAGTGTTCAACAAATTAATTTACATAATTGACACAATTACAGATATTATCCGATTTGAATGATTCAAAAAACATTCAATTCGTAATGGTAGAGAGAAGTGATGATTAGTTTCTGGCAGAGGCAGATCCAGCCGTTTCGGAGATACGGAGCTAAATGTTCAAAAAATGATAGTTTTCTAACCATCCGATTTAAATGATTCAAAAAACAATTGCTTTTCGGGAAAAAAAAAAATTTTAATATCGAAAATAATTCGGATTTTAATTTTAACCCTAGCTAATTCTAAAGCTCACTTATATATTAGGTTGTCAAATATCTCCCTTCCGCTTTTTTGCTCTTGGTTTATAATACAAAAAAGCGGAAGGGAGATATTTGACAACCTTATACTTGAAATAAATAATTTTAACTTTGTAATTCAGTTTATATTATTCTTAGAAATATGAGATGAGGTCCTTCATTCTAACTTCGCTTCATTAACTTTACATATAAACTTATATGAACGCCATCGTCCAATTTATAAGCTCTTATATTTTGTCTATAAAATACGAATAATAAAAGTTTGTGTTTATAATAATTTATTTGAAAACATTTAATATTCCTCGAATATTTCATTACGGTATGGCAAGTTCCAGCAATTTGTCTTAAGGCACGATGCTATATACCGCTAGTTTATCATTACAATTTTAAGTGTTTCTAATTTCATATTGATTAATGCATGCCTTAAGGCAAAATGTCTAGTACACTAAGGGACCGATTCTGCCGCATAACAGACCAATGTTATGGCAAGGCTATATTATGAAGAACTTTTTGCACTAAATATTGACAAAAGCCATGTGGTTGGTGTGCAGTCAGGTGTATTTCTCAGAAAACATAACCCAGAAACCGCACAAATGTCAAAAAAACGATCTTAGACAACAGGGTCCTTTTGACCCACCTTCATAACATACGTGTGACGTTGCAGTTTATGTGCAAAAGGCCTGATTGCACAGCAAATACATGACATTTTGACAGTATTCAGTATCATAATGTATGGAAGTTGGAGCGTAACATGCCTTGCCTTATTATGCGGCAGAATTGGTCCCTTAGTTTTGTTATTTACTTGTTTTAATAATATTTATTCTTTTCCAGTTAGAGGAAGATACAGAAAACTACACCCAACATCGAGCAATGGTCCTGGGGCAACACACAGATCAAGTCACGTTAAAATTAAAAAAACACATTGTCCCCCACAAGAGTCTTCCCCAACATCAACCTGAAACAACAGTAGTCTCTTCCACTTGTGAATTGCGAATTGAAAGCGTATACAGTTTAAACGAAAGTGTTGTGACATCAAAAGATAAAGAAATGGATTACGAAGTCACTGAAGTAGAACCGGACAACAAGTCCATTGAAATGATTGAAATAGAAGATGATAATGAAACAATAGTTATCCCAGATGATGAGCCTGAGACAATAGAAATCGTGGATGACCCTGAACCATGTCCACCCAAACCAATAATTTATGAAGAGGAAGAGGAAGAGTCAGATGAAGTAGATTTCTTCTATGAATCTAAATATTGCGATTACTGCGACAAACTGTTTTCAGACTCTGATAAATTTATTGAGCATTTACAAACTCATTTAAATAGTGAAGGCAACATGTGCATGATTTGTTTCATGGGGGTTACTAACCGAACTTTGATTGCACATATGAATAAACACAAAAACAAGTCTAGTTTGAAGAGGAATATATTGAATTGTAAAATAAGGGTCATGCATACTTGTCAAAGGTGTAAACAACCGGTTATTGTACTTAACAATAAGACTTTGTATGTGAGGCCGCATTGCGGGAGGAAGATGATACGGTGTGATCTCTGTCCGAAGAGATTTTGTGAAGAGAAGGTCTTTATCAGACATATGAAGACACATGGATTACAAACGACAGAAGTGTTTGATACACAATATGAGTGTTACATTTGTAAACAAATATTTTTTAATGTAAACTCTTTAACCAGTCATATGACGATTCACAATGAAGAAACCACAGGCATTTTTCCTGATGCACCTGTTGAGCTTCCACTTGACACTAAACCTGAAGTTGATAATCTTGTTACAGTATTTGATATCGAAGAACATTACCAATGCGATTTTTGCCCAAACACTTTCACTGATCACTTGCAATTAAACGCGCACATGCTATCATCACACGCCAATGACTCCATCGATCCTTTACAAGTTGACCTTTCAAGATTCAAGTGCAACCATTGCCAAGAAGCGTTCCTGGACGCCAACACTTTAATAAAACACATGATGTCTCAACACACGAACCGAAAGCTCCTTCCAACCGATCGCAAATCTATCATAAACAGAATAATCCAAACCAGTGCTTACAAGTGCACCCGGTGCCCCAAAACATACAAGAAAAAAGAAGACTTACACAAACACGTCTTGCAAATGCATTCCAATCGTCCAACTACCCCGCGCACCACGGCGACACCATTTGGGTGCTCCCCTTGCCAAAAGTCCTTCCTCAATAAAGTGGTTTTAAAGGCCCATATGTCTCAAAATCATTGTATAGAGGTTCTGGTTACGAATGATGGCAATTGTTTCAGCAAACAATTGCAATGCACTATTTGCAAAACTATTTATCCTCAGAGAAGTCAGATGGCTAATCATTTTAGGATACACACGTACGAGAAGACTTTTACTTGTCATAAATGCAATATACAGTGTGTAAATAAAAGGAGTTTGATGATTCATGTGGGCATGTGCCGTTGATAAAGGAGAAGCATGATATATAATATATATAATATAAAACCAAATTATATTTACATTATATTAAAATATATAAAAGGAATGTAGAAAAAAATCAAAATTAATATACCTAATTAGATATTTATAAATGAAATTTATTGTTTTGATTTTAAATAAATTTGTAAATAAACTAGCTGTAAGTGGAATTCTGTCTTAAGGCAATTAAGGCATCGTGCCTTGAGGCAAATTGCTGGAACTTCCCGTACCAAAAATTATTATTTTTTTAAAAACGATTAACATTTTTGAAAAAATTTTACTTCGAAAAAATGAGATTTTTTAGAAATTTTAAATTGGACAAAAAATTACTTTTTTTGAAAATAAAATTTTTTTTTAAAAAAAAATTTTAAACAATTTTTTTTATAAAAATTTTTTTTTGGAAAAAATGTTATCTTTATTTTGATATATTTTGGAAGATCTGAACTTTTTTTCAAAGCAATCGTACTGCTTTAACTGCATAGAGACAAAATATAAAGCGCGTAAGCGCCGCGTCGCTGTCTAACAGAAAAACAATGGTACGGAACCCATAGGAATGTAAACAAAACTTATACTTATTGTAAAAATCTCAATAAAATATCTGATAATTTGATATGCATATGTCTAATGTCTAATGATTATTGTTGACCGCCAAATGTTATTTTTTTTAGTTTTTTTTACTAGATCTCCGAACCGCTAGTCCTATCTTCATAAAATTTGATCAAATCTTCATCTTGTTAATACAAGTAAAATGTTTTTTGAACTATACAAATCGAACGCTCCGTTCTCTTAAAAACTAAGTTACCGTTTTTGGCCCTTTTTGCCCCATATCTGCGGAACGGCTAGAATGTTTTTTGAATTATTCAAATTGCTTTATCCGTGTTCCCGAAATCGTCGACGAAAATTTGTATCCGACACACACACATGCACGCACACACACACACATACACACACACACATACATCAATTTTATCCAAGGTATGCCAACATATTCAGAAACCTCTGAAACGTGAAGATATATAAAAATTTTCATTTTCGATTTTTTTGCGATTACTTACCCTATGGAAAGTTAATTATAAATAAATCAATTTATGATCTCCAGAACATTAACAATCGTCATTTCATTTCGAATCAAATTCCAAAAAAAATAGTTGCCAAATTTACACAAAATTGAAAAAGTGCTCCCGCATAGTCACAGTCTAAACGCATTTGCAAATAATTCTGTGCGACATTTACACTTATACTGTGCTCAGTTTGGCGGCATTTCACATTTTTCAATAATTTTCACAAAATTGGAAAAGTGCTCCAGTACAGAAACAGTCTAAACGCACTTGCGTAAACATTTCTACCAGAGTGGCGCTTAGACTGTGCTTAGTAAAGAAACTCGTGTTCTTTATACTACGAATATGTTTATTATGACAATAGTAATAACACTATGTGTGATTAAATGATCATTTACAAAAACGTAGATCATTTATATTAGTATAAAAAAGGAAAAAAGTAAAGAATTACAATTTATGCATTTCGAACATTGAGCAAACAAAAACGAGATCTGATCTGACACTTGAACTTTTTGTTTTTGAGCTGACACTATGATGAGCTTCAAATAATGAACATCTGTCAAGTTAAAATGCGATGTGTGTGTTGACAGGTCGCTACAGATCACTCCGCCCTAATGAAAAAGATTGTTCGCATCTCTGAGTGCCATCTTGAACTTCCTTGTAAATTTCTTTTGGTTGAGATTGTGTGATAAATTTTATTTGTTCGTGGCCGTGGCCGTTTTGAATGCCGTGTTGGCTTGTTGAGTTTGTTGATTGCTTACGTGGCCCTTCGCTGGTGAGTTGGCGGTTGAGTAGATGTGGCCCTTCGCTGGTGAGTTAGCGGCTGAGTATATTTGACACTTCGCTGGTGAGTTAGCGGTTGAGTGTATGTGGCCCTTCGCTGGTGAGTTAGCGGTTGATTGTATGTGGCCCTTCGCTGGTGAGTTAGCGGTTGAGTGTATGTGGCGGTTGCCAAATTGTTTGCTGACGCTCCCTGTCCTTTGCCGTGGTGCTTATAATCGACTCATTTTCCAGGATAATGAGGGATTTATCGAGCACGTGTTGTTGTTTTCGATGTGCGTGGCCGGAGTCTCAGTTGTAGGATTAGAATGTTCTTAGAGTTATGGCGGTTGTGAGCCATTTACATTCATTATTTATTTTTAAAAATTCTTTTCTTAATAATTCATGAGACTTCAATTTATTTTTTTACTTCTAAATTTGTTACTTCTAAATGTGTCTTGATCTTCTTACCTTCTTTCCTTCTATATGCGTGCTATTAATTCACGTTCGCGGTCACCACTAAAGAAACTCGTGTTCTTTATACTACGAATATTGTTTATTATGACAATAGTAATAACACTATGTGTGATTAAATTGATCATTTACAAAAACGTAGATGTTATTTCAGTATTTATAATAAAAAGGAAAAAAGTAAAGAATTACAATTTAGGCATTTCGAACATTGAGCAAACAAAAACGAGATCTGATCTGACACTTGAACTTTTTGTTTTTGAGCTGACACTATGATGAGCTTCAAATAATGAACATCTGTCAAGTTAAAATGCGATGTGTGTTGACAGGTCGCTACATTAGCTTGGGTGATTTTTTGAATTTTTAGTCCAAAATTAGAAAAAAATTTTTTTGAAAAAAAATTAGAATCAAAAATTTTTTTTCCAAAATCAATTGTTTTGTTGAAAAAAGCAGAAAGTTCTTTGAATCATTTAAATCGGACGCTTAGTTCTCTCAAAAACAGCCATTTTTTTTAAATTTAGCTCTGTAACTCCGAAACCTCTGGGCCTACCTTTGCCAAAAACTAATCAGCACATCTCCCTATCAATAGGAATCGAATGTTTTTTAAACCATTCAAATCGGTTGATGCGTTCTCTCAAAAATTCGCTTCTATTTTTTGCACTCTTTGCTCCATATCTCCGTAACGGCTGGACCTGCCTTTGCCAAAAACTAATCAGCACATCTCCCTATCAATAGGAATCGAATGTTTTTTAAACCATTCAAATCGGTTGATCCGTGCGCCCGAAAACGTGGACGAAAAAAAGCGGACATACAAAACACACACACACACACACACACACACACACACACACATCCATTTTTTCTGAAGTATGCCAAAATGTTCAAAAACCTTCAAAACGTCGAGAAATGTAAAAATTTTTGATTTCGATTTTTGGACGATTACTATAACTTACCCTACGGGAAGTTAATAAACTTTACTTATTCAGAGTGTTTTAATTAGTGATAATTGTGGTAATGATGATTAATTAATGATAAATGATTGTCTGCCTGTGTATATCATCGGGTTAGCCTTACCACTAGTTAACTTCCCATAGGGCAAGTTATAGTAATCGCAAAAAAAATCGAAAATGAAAATTTTTATATATCTTTACGTTTCAAAACCTTCTGAACATTTTGGCATGCCTTACAATTAGAAAAAATGGATGTATGTGTGTGTGTGTGTGTGTGTGTGTGCGTGCGTGTGTGTATGTGTTCGGATATAAATTTTCGTCGACGATTTCGGGAACACGAATAAAGCGATTTGAATAATTCAAAAAACATTCGATTCGTATTGATAAGGAGACGTGCTGATTAGTTTTTGGCAAAGGCAGGTCTAGCCGTTCCGAAGATCTGGGGCAAAAAGTGCCAAAAACGGTAACTCAGTTTTTAAGAGTACGAAGCGTCCGATTTGAATAATACAAAAAACATTTTATTTGTATTAACTAAATGAGGAACTGTTCAAATTTTTGGAAAGAAAGTTGCAACGACTTCGGAGATATGGAGGAAAAAGTAAAAAAACTTGGCGGTCAAAAATGAACATTAGACACATGCACATTAAATTATCAGATATTTTATAGAGATTTTAACAATAAGAATAAATTTTGTTTACATTCCTATGGGTTCCGTACCAATGCTTATCCGTTAGATGGCGACGCGGCGCTTACGCGCTTCGATACTTCGTCTCTATGCGGTTAAAAAGCAGTACGATTGCTTTGAAAAAAAGTTCAGAATTTCCGAAATATTTCAAAATAAATTTTTCTTCAAAAAGTCTTTTTTTCACAAAAAAGTAAATTTTTGTCAAAAATTTATAGTTTCTCAAAAATCTATTTTTTCAGAGTAAATCTGTCTCAAAAATGTTAATCTTTTTCAAAAAAAAAAAATTTGGTACGAGAAGTACCAGCAATTTGCCTTAAGGCACGATGCCATGCGCCCCACTAGTTTAGTTCTTTAGGCGAGACTAAAAAGTAGTAAATCTGTACAAATGCAACGGAAGAGCGTTACGCTCGTGTCGAGTGCCAATGATTCGTCATTCGCTCTCGATGATATCATTTCTATACGGGTCGATTGTGATTGGTCGTCGTGTCGCGTGAGTATGATTGCTTTGATTGTATAGTGAAAATAATAAAACAAATGAAAAAATCTGACGTATTGTTGCATATTGCTGATGAAGAATAAATTGATATTCAGATTTATTACCCTAGTCTAAACAATAAGAGATCAAGCACAACGATGGTTTGTGTAGTTGTGTACCATTTTAGCGTTTACAAAAAACATATATGAGACAAAATTTTCACCCCGTTACCACAAACCCCTTACAAAAAAATAAAGTTTTGTTAAAATTATTATAGTAATTACATAATTTTTCATCTTGATTTCTGTCAATGAAAAATAAAGTTTTGCTAAAATTATTATAGTAATTATATAATTTTTCATCTCGATTTCTGTTAGTGAACGTTTTTGACTGACTTCCGATTTAAATTTTTTGAGCTTATGAAACAGCTCGATTTTACATAAAAAAAATAATTTCATTAAGGGTTGTCCAACCTATATTTTAATGTAACTTATTGGATCATTTTTTTTAGTTTCATTTTTTAACTTTCCGTAAGATAAGTTATTGTAATCGTCCAAAAATCGTAACTGAAAATTTTTGCATATGTTCAACGTTTTAAAGGTTTCTGAACACTTTGGCATACCTTAGAACAAATGGATGTATGTGTGTGTGCGGATACAAATTTTCGTCGACGATTTCGGAAACACGGATCAACCGATTTGAATAATTTAAAAAACATTCGATTTGTATTGATAAGGAGACGTGCTGATTAGTTTTTGACAAAGGCAGGTCTAGCCGTCTCCAAGATACGGGGCAAAATGAACCAGAAATGGTAATTCAGTTTTTGAGAAAACGGAGCGTCCGATTTGAATAATTTAAAAAACATTGACTAAACAAAGAACTGTTCAAATTTTTGCAAAGGCAAGTCCAGCGGCTATGAAGTTTCAATAAAAAAAATAAAAAAATGCCTTTTAACAGCCAAAAAAAAAACATTAGACATATGCACATCAAATTATCAGAAATTTTACAGATTTTAATAATGTGTACACATTTTGTGTCAATGTTTTTGGGTTTTTTACATTTTTTGTTTAATTTTAAAATTTAAATAATGTTTAAAATTTTGTAAATGTCCTCGACAGTAGGGAATAACCGATTTGTATGATTGAAAAATCATTCGGTTCGTACTCGCTCGCGAGGCGTTTTTGCAAAAGACAATTTTGCCGTTTCGGAGGTATAGAGAGCAAAGGGTGTCAAAACGGTTATGCACTTTTTGTTTTAAATTAATTCAAAAAACATTTTGATTGAGAGGACGGTGTGCAAAAAATGCTTTACGAAATTTTTCGTAATTTTTTTTTACGATCATTTCGTTTCGAAATTTTTCATAGTTTTCAAAAAAAAAATTGATTTTGGAAAATTAAAAAAAATATCAAAATTGAAAGAAAACAAAAATTACAATTATAAAAATTTGAGAATATATCGAAATTTTCAAAAAATAAAAACGAATATTTTCAAATTCTTAAAAAATTAAAAAAAACGTTTTTTAAATAAAATTCAAACTTCAAATCTCTTAAGGGTAACCAATCACAAATTTTTATTGTATTTATTTTAACCTAACCAAGATTAAAAAAATTCTCCAATAAAAACAAAGATTATAAGTATTCATAAACTGTCAAATTAAATTTTGTTTTAAATTTTTGTTTCCAAAATTATCTGGATTATTTCTAATATGTATCAAAATTTCCATTAATTTTCTACTTCCATGCATAAATCCTCACCTCCAAATTCCAAAAAATGCAACCAGACCCTATTTGACCCAAAAGAATTACTTTCGGCAAAATTTTCCAACAAGATTTCAAAGGACGACAAAGTTGATTCCAATTTTAAGCAGACAAATTCCGATAATTATATATTGAAAAGTAATAATCATGGATCGGATTCCGATAAAAATTTGGTGCATTCCGCAAATATTTTGGCGATTGTTTGGTCACTTGCCAAAATGGTTCGAAATTGGACAGAACAAGATCTGGATGATATATTGAAACATGCAGAGGGCATGGAGCTGAAGAGTAGAGAAGGGAATTTGGTCATTATAAAAGAAATAGGTAAGATATATTTCAACAACCAAAGACTTACCAAAGTTCCTTGATTTTATGCAATTCAACTATCCTCATCCACTTCTATTTTCTCCCAGGTGTTGACAACCGAGAATTCATCCTAAACAAGATAGAAGCATCAGTAATCGGTGATTTGAAATCGAAAGATGACCAGGGATTGGATTTGGAGAATGGTTTGAAGTTGTTCTTTACAAATTTTGAATATGGAATTCTCCAAGGACCAAATAACTCCAACGAGGTCTCGATTTGGAAAGAAGATGATGCATATTACATGTACAACCCTTTGGCATGTGATGAGAGTGGGTGCACGTTGATCAGAATGGATGGAGGCAAATTAGAGAAAACTAGTGGTAATAACTGACACAAAAGATCATACAAGTAGTTTCCATATCCAATTGTAAACTAACTTCCAATAGAAAATCACCAATTTTAAAAAGTGTAGGATATTAGAATATAGACATTTTATTACAAATAGATAGTAGAAGCAAATGTATTCATACCTTTTTAAAGCATAAACATTATAATAATCTAAAATCTTCTATTCAATCCTTTATCAGATGACGCGAGTTGCCGAACATCACCAACCAATAGCACTTTAACAAAAACTACAAGAACTTCTAAAAAGACATTAAAGAATGACAGAAATTCCACTGGTTCTGCAAGCAGCAGCAGTGGTAGTAGCAAAAGGACCGTTATTCCATTTCTACCAGTATCAAAACTTTTGACAGACACTTCCAATGGTTCTAGCAGCAACAAGACCGTTGTTCCCTATAATCCATTACCAAAACTGGTATCAGACACTTCCAATGGTTCTAGCAGCAACAAAACTATTGTTCCATATAATCCATTACCAAAACTGGTATCAGACACATCCAATGGTTCTAGCAGCAACAAAACTGTTGTTCCCTATAATCCATTACCAAAACTGGTATCAGACAATGCCAATGGTTCTAGTAGCAACAGGACTGCTGTTCCATTTCTAGCAGAGACAAAACTGGTACAGGACACTACCAACGGCTCTTGTCTGAAGAGCTTTAAAAATTTAAAGGATCTTGCACATAGTTATATAAAAAATCTCCCTCCTGAGTTGAGAAGTATGAATTTTCTGATCTTGTTACCAGATGTACGAGAGAATGTTAATGTTGCTGAAGATTGGAATAATTGGAAAGGTGAGATGGAAATATATTTTATGTAAATAGATTTTTAATCACAGAATTGGGTAAATATGTTAAAGAGCACATTCAGATATATACATATCTTCTTACATTCAGCAAAGTTTTATAATCTATGACTGGTAGCTTGTTGGTTACTTGAACATCTATACTTGCCAAATGGGTGAAGTTGCCAAGTATCAGTTCAAAATTAAAGTATTTTTTGAAAAAAGATCCATGTGATAAATTTAAGAAGAACGAAGTCAATTTTGACTTTGTCAATTCAGTCAAATGCTTTTTGCCCAGTAAACACCGTGTGATTTGAGCGGCGATAGCAATCTGAAAACCACAAGATTGTCTTCAGCAATGTGACATACATATGGAATCTATGTGGATTTCAGATTGCTGCCGCCGCTCAGTGCCCCCCGGTGTTTACTTAGTGGTTTATTGGCTTTCCTGAATAATGCCTAATGCCGCATGTATAAACAGACCATAATTATGGTTTATAATATTTAGCATTTATAATTTTTATCCTTTACGCAGGACTTTCAAAAAACAGTTGGATACTGAGCAGAGATTTGAACAAAAAGTGTAAAGAGTCTGCAAATAATTATCAAAACGCAACTACGGCTTGTGTGGCCTTAGCTTTTGGAATTTTGCTCGAAATGGAAGATTGGACACTAGATACCATCGACGAGGTCAGTGATTAGTAATAGTAATATATTAGAAACACAGATATTTAAGGACCGATTCGGCCGCATAACAGAAAAATGTTATGGCAAGGCCCTGTTAAGCTCCAACTTCCATACATTATGCTATTAAATCATACTGAATACTGTCAAAATGTTATGTATTTGCTGTGCATTCAGGCGTTTTGCAACGTTACTCATGAGTCAGAAAGAGCCTGGTATCTAAGATCGTTTTTTTGACATTTGTGCGGTTTCTAGGTTAGGTTTTCTGTCTGACAACCTGAGAAAAACGTCTGACTGCACACAAACCACATGGCTTTTGTCAATATTTAGTGTGGAAGTTCTTCATAACATGGCCTTGCCATAACATTGGTCTGTTGTGCGACAGAATCGGTTTCTCAGATTTGGACTCAATGCATGCATAGTTTATCAAGAGATATTCATGGTCTTAAGCAGTATATATATCACATCGTTTGCAACCACTTATCCACGTTCTGCTCTCGTCTCGAGCAGCAGGATATCAAGCAGTAGTGATATCAGATTTTCACTTAAGATCATAGATCTCAAATATATGATTGCCCAGAGAAATTCGCCTTTCGGAGGCAAATTATAATCACATAACTATTGGACTTCAAATATGATACCAAGTGAAAATAGAGTTTCGGAAGCTTGCAAATGGTTTAGCAACTTAAATGGCTTTGTGGTGGTAAGAGCTTCATCTTGCAACCACTTGTCTACGTTCTGCTCTCATCTTGAACAGTTGGATATCAAGTAGTAGCGATATCAGATTTTCACTCGAGATCATAGATCTCAAATATATGATGCCAATAAGGTTCTGCTGCAAATTATAATCTTTATAATTAAAATTATAATTCTTTGTATCACTATCAATATCCCTCTCACTTCTCTTACCTATCTTTCTCTCTCTCTCACTCTCTCTCTCTTTCTCTCAGTTTCCGACTGACTCATTTCCTTTTCCACATAACTATTGAAATATATATCTAATATACGGACCAATTCTCCGATAAAACAGGAATGTTATGGCAACGTTATGTGACAGTCCTATCTTCGTGTTAATTGGTAGTAAAAACTGTTAAAAAGCTATGTATTTGCTTTGCGATCAGGCGTTTTGCACATAAAACCTAACTTCACGTTTGTATTATCAAGAGCACAATAGAATGATGCACTTATGATAAAATTGTTATTTTAAGTTAGTGCGTTTATAGGTCAGGTTTAACGCGTGAAACGCCTCATCGCACAGCAAATACATATATTTTTCACTACCAATTTATACGAAGATAAGGCCGTAACATTGCTATAATATTTCCATTTGTCGGAGAATTGGTCCCATAATATAATCTGAAAAAAAATGGATTTTTGAAATAAACGTATCACTTTTTCTTTCTCTTTTTTATATGACCTTCGATATCCTTTTCTCTTTTACCTATCATTTTCTATATACATAAAATATTCATCCCCTTTCTAATTTCCTTCTCTCATGTATCTTCCTCACTTTATTTGTTTTATTCCCTCTTTTCTTTCTATCTATTTCTTTCCCTTTTTCTCTACCTTTCACTATCTACCTCTTTTTCTTCATCTCACTCTACCTATTTATCTATCTATCTATATTTATACCTGTTTCTTTTTTTTATCTCCCATTCTCTCTATTTAATCATCTCTATCCCTTTTTTCTCTATATTCACTAATCTATTTTACTTTATTTTTCTATTTTGCTCTATCATCTTCTTTGTATATCTTTCACTCTCACTATTCCTATATTCTTTGTATCACTATCAATATCCCTCTCACTTCTCTTACCTATCTTTCTCTCTCTCTCACTCTCTCTCTCTTTCTCTCAGTTTCCGACTGACTCATTTCCTTCTGTCATGTATCTCCTCACTTTATTTATTTTACCTTTCTCTTTTCTTTCTATCTATTTCTGTCCCTTTTGCTCTACCTTTCCCTGCCTATCTCTTTTTCTTCGTCTCCTTCTACCTATTTATAAATATAGGATAGATAGATATATCTATCTATCTACCTATATTTACCTGTTTGTTTATTTTATCTCCCATTCTCTCTATTTAATCATCTCTATCCCTTTTTCTCTATATTCTCCATTTTATTTTATCTTTCTATTTTACTCTATCATCTTCTTTGTCTTTCATTCTCACTAGCCCTCTATTCTTTCTAACACTATCAATATCCCTC
>NW_020536999.1:86735588-86768114 GCF_003426905.1 Ctenocephalides felis
AAACAAACAAAAAATTTCTTCTTCTTTCTCACGAAACCATCTGGTGGCGAAGTTCGTCGGGTTTGCTAGTGTTTATATAAAAAATAAATTTACAAAACTTGATCAAGCTGAGTTAGAAATATGAAATAAGATCCTTATTCATTTTAAGAATTATTTAAAATAAATTGCAAAGTTAAATTTATTCATTTCAAGTATTGTGAGTTTTAGAATTAAAATTAAAATCCTCATCAATTTTGATATTCGAAAAAAAATATTTTTTGGAAGTTTGCCCTAAAATTTAATCTTTTCACAATCAAAATGTTTTTTGAGTCTTTCGAATCAGATGCTTTGTTCTCTCAAAAACTGCTGACTATCTCTGAAATGGCTAGGCCTGTCTTTGCCAAAAGCTAATCACCACGTCTTTTCATCATTACGAGTTGAATGTTATTTGAATCAAGTCGGATGCCCTGTTCTCTCAAAACTACTTTCCATTTTCTGCACTCTTTGCTCCGTATCTCCGAAACGACTGGACCTCGCCAAAAACTAATCAGTACATCTACCTATCAACAGGAATCGAATGCTTTTGAATCATTCAAAACCGTCGTTCCGTACGCTCGAAATAGTCAGCGACTAACTAGTGGTGGATGGCATCGTGCCTTAAGGTAAATTGCTTCGATTTATTTTGAAAATTACGAACTTTCTTTTTAAGGAATCGAACTGCATATCTAATTTGGAGTCGAAAATCAAAGCGCGTGAGCGCCGCGTAACCGTCTAGCGCGCAAACATTGGTACGGAACCTATATAAATGTACACAAAATCTGTGCTTATTATTATAATCTTTATAAAATATCTGATAATACGATGTACATATGTCTAATGATCATTTTCGATTGTCAAATGGCATTGTTTTTTACTTTTTTAATTGAATCTCCGAAGTCGCTGGACCTGCCTTTACAAAAATATCACCGGTCGTTTATTTCGTCAATGCAAATAAAATGTTTTTTGAATTATGCAAATCGGACGCTCCGTTATCTCGAAAACTGAAATACCATTTCTGGCAAATTTTGCCCCGTATCTCCGAAACGGCTTGACCTCTCTTTGCCAAAAACTAATTAGCACGTCTCCTTATCTATACAAATCGAATATTTTTTGAATCACTCAAATCCTTATCAGTAGGAATCGAATATTTTTTTAATCATTCAAATCGGTTAATCCCGTATTCCGAAAATCATCGACAAAAATTTGTATCCGCACACACACACATACATCCACCTTTTCTAAGGTATGCCAAAATGTTCCGAAACATCTGAAATGTAAAGGTATATAAAAATTTTCATTTTCGATTTTTTGCGATTACTGAAACTTACCCTAGGGGAAGTAAAAAATTGTATCCCCACATAGACACAATCAAATGGAACTTTGCTTGTTTGAAATAAGTATAATTTCAGTGCAAGATTTGTAACATTCTAGTTCCTCCCCCCACTAAGTAATGCTCAACAGCAGTTTCTGAGGGAACCAGAGTCAAGGGCAAAGCAGAGGTTTTAGTCAATTTTATACCCAGGCAGTATTGAGTTCGACAAACAGACAAAAAACCAAGTCTGGGATACATAACGCATTTCCTTCGCTAAACAAAATAAAAAAATACATACTCGTACACACTCGTATTTTTTCTTATGCCAAAATATTCAGAAAAGTCAGCAAAAGTAAGCAAAGCTCTTACCCCCTACCCCTATGCTTACATAAACATTTTGCAATTAATGTAAAAAAAAAAAATACTACCTATGACTTAATCATCATCCAGACTCCCCTGCCCCCCATGTCAACCCAAAATAAGCAAATCAACAACCCCCCCGCTCCCCTATAGTGCTTACGTAATACTTGAACGGCCCCCTACAAGAAGTTTAAAATATTGAATATATTCTAATATTGCATTTGATGTGGATGATAGGGATGAAACACTGTGATTTTTATAGAATTCAAACGTAACTAGTATCTATTGTCAAAATTTGTAAAATTTCCAATTCCTATTGACATTTCTCGACGTTTTGAAGGTTTCTGAACGTTTTGGCATACCTCAGAAAAAATGGATGTGTGTGTGTGTGTGTATGTATGTGTGGATACAAATTTCCAGTCACGTTTTAGGGCGCACGGATCAACCGATTTGAATGGTTCAAAAAACATTCGATTCCTATTGATAGGGAAAAGAGCTGATTAGTTTTTGGCAAAGGCAGGTCCAGCCGTTTCGGAGATACGGAGAAAAGAGTGCAGAAAATAGGAATCGAATTTTTGAGAGAACGGAGGATCCGATTTGAATGATCTAAAAAACACTCAATTAGTAATGATTGGGAGAAGTGTTTATTAGTTTTTGGCAAAGGCAGGCCCAGCCATTTTGAAGATACGGAGCTAAATATGTAAAAAATGGCAGTTTTTGAGAGAACTTTCTGCTTGTCTTAACAAAATAATTGATTTTGGAAAAAAAAAATTTTTTCCAATTTTTTTTTTTTTTTAGTTTTTTGTATATCGAAAATATTTCAGATTTTATTTTTAATTCTGACTATAGTTCTAATATACTTTACTAATAATTTCAACTTTGCAATTCAGTTTATATAATTCTTATAAATATTAGACAATGTTACAATATTTATAATAATCTATTTGAAAACATTCAGTATTCCTCGAACATTTCGTTACGGTACGGGAAGTTCCAGCAATTTGCCTTAAGGCACGATGCCATAATTGCCTCAAGACAGAATTCCACTTACAGCTAGTTAGTTTACATTTAATGCTATAAACAACACGATTAAAAAGTAAATAATTTATTTAAAATTTAACATTTATAAAATGGTGTCTTATTTGATTTCCCTTAATATTAAACTAAAGTTACTTATAAAACTATCCTATTTAACGCACTTAGTTAGTTTCTGTTTATACAATTTTTATTGATATTCATTTCGATCCACACTATGATTATTTTTGTGTCACCTTTAATTGCTCGCACAAGTAAATTTCTTTTCCAGTTTATAATGATGACTCTCCAAAATGAACAACCATGTGTTCTTTCAAGGCACTCGACTGTAAAAATGTTTTCTTGCATATTTCACATGCATAAGGTCGTTCTGCACTATGATTAAGCATGTGGGTTTCTAAAGCATCCAATTGTCTGAATTTTCTACTACAAATTCCACATTCAAAAGGGTCATCTGAATGAACAAGCATGTGTTGTTTTAAATTATACGATCTATTGAATGTCCTACTGCATAATTTACATTTAAAAGGTTGCTCTCCGGTATGAGCAACCATGTGCCTTTTGAGACTGCTTGCTTGTGTGAATGTCTGATTGCATATTTTGCATTCGTGACAGCGTACACCATTGTGCATAAGCATGTGTGTTTTCAAAGCATCTGCTCGTCTGAATGTTCTACTGCATGTCTCACATTTATAAGGGAGGTCTTTCGTATGTACAAGCATGTGGTGTTTTAAATTATATGATTTGTTGAAAGTCCTATTGCATATTTCACATTTAAAAGGACGGTCTCCAGTGTGGGTGACCATGTGGCGTTTTAGAGTGCCTGGTTGGGCAAATGTCTGATTGCAGATTTTGCACTCATGGGGCCGTTCACCTGTATGGATCAGCTTGTGTCTTAACAAAACTGACGGGTGTCTGAATGATTTGTAGCATATATCACATTTATAGGACCTTCCTTCACTTGGGCTAAGTACAGTTTGCTCTTCTAAATAATGTTCTTCTGAAAATGAACTATTACTGATGTCCCAATTATAAGAAGATGATTCAATTACCTCTTGTTTGACTTTTTCTTCTATGGATACTTCGGAATTCATGAATCTTTCCAGGCACGTTTCAGACTTATCAAAATCATCCTGATTTTCATGTTTAATGTCTTCTATTGAATATTTTGATGGTTCAGTTTTGATTAGAGACACAGTTGTTTCTTCAGCCATTTTAAAATATTTTCACCGCGAATACTCAAAAAAACGTTAACGAAAATAGTCGTGCACTATATATTAATCTATTTTAGTTAATAATCTATTTAAATGTGATAATGAATCGAACTAAATTAATTTTTATTGCAAAAAATGAAGAGGTTAATGTCTGACACCTGTTTGACATTTGACATGATTGTTTATGCATAGACAATGTTTTCAGAAAGAGTGAACGTTATTCCGATATTTGGTAAGAGCGTCGCATCTCTCTAAATTCAATATAGTTCTCTATGCTTCAACTGTCAACTTAACGTACAAACGCGCGCAATTTTATATTTAACTAATGGTGCATGGTAGCGTGCCTCAAGGCAAATTGCTGGAACTTCCCGTACCGTTATTAAAAATCTTGGTACGGAACCCAAAAAAATTTACATAAATATGTACATATTATTAAAATCTCGATAAAATATCTGATAATTTGATGTGCATATATCCAATAAACATTTTTGACCGCCAAATGCCATTTTTTCAACTTATTTTTATTGAGAGTCCATAACCGCTGGACCTGCCTTTCCAAAAATTCAATCAGTTCTTCATCTAATAAAAGAAAATTTTTTTTAATTATTAAAATCGGAAGCTCCGTTCTCAAACTGAGTTACCATTTTGGCACTTTTTGCCTCGTATCTTCAGAACGGCTAGACCTGCCTTCACCAAAAACTAATCAGCACGTCTCCTTATTAATACGAATCGAATGTTTTTTGAATTATTCAAATCGGTTGATCCTTGTTCCCGAAATCGTCGACGAAAATTTGTATCCGCACACACACACATACTTCCATTTTTTCTAAGGTATGCCAAAATATTCAGAAACCTTTGAAACGTAAAGATATATACAAATTTTCATTTTCGATTTTTTTGCGATTACTATAACTTACCCTACGAGAAGTTAATAATGGTGCATGGTAGCGAGCCTCAAGGGAAATTGCTGGAACTTTCCGTACCATAATAAAATATTCTAGAAATAATAATTTTCATAAGGCAAAATATAAGAGTTTATAATTTAGACGACGACGTTTATATATGTTTACATGAAAAGTAATTAAACAGAACTTGATCAAACGGAATTCATTAGAATGAAGGAACTTATCTCATATTTCTAAGAATTATATAAACTGAATTGCATAGTTAAAATCAATGATCTGAAGTATATGAAAGAGTTTTATAGCTATAATTAAAATTAAAATCCAAATCATTTTTTATTAAAAAAAAATGAAATTTTGGGATTTTTTTTGCCTTTCTGAAGTAAAACTTCTTTAGGCGCAACTAGGAAGTAAATATGTACAAATGCATCGGAAAAAGCGTTACGGCCGAGTCGAGTAGGTGTTTGTGATTGGTTGTTTTGTCACGTCAAAGAGTTCTTTGATTGTATAATGAACTAGTGGTGTATGGCATGTGACGTAAGGCAAATTGCTGGAACTTTCCGCACCGTAACGAAATGTTCGAGGAGTATTAAATGTTTTGAAATAGATTATTATAAATACTGTTAACATTTGTCTAATATTTTTTTATAATAATTATATAAACTGAATTACAAAGTTAAAGTTATTTATTTAAAGTATATAAGTGAGCTTCAAAACTTTAGCAAGAATTAGAATTGAAATCTGAATTATTTTCAATATACAAAAAAAAAACAAAAGCAATTGTTGTGTCAACACAAGCAGAATATTTTCTGAATCATTCAATTCAGATGCTTATTTCTCTTAAAAACTGCCATTTTTTATATATTTAGCTTTATATCTTCGAAATGGCTGGGCCTGCCTTTACTAAAAATTAATAACCATTTCTCCCAATCATTACTAATTGAATGTTTTTAGATCATTTAAATCGGATACTCCGTTCTCTCAAAAACTCGAATTGTATTTTCTGCACCCTTTACTCCGTATCTTCGTAACGGCGGGGCCTGCCTTTGCCAAAAACTAATCAGCATATCTCCCTATCAATGGGTAAATTTATTTAAAATTTTGCACTGTTTTGCTAATTCTAAAGAAATGGCTTAGTTCTTAGCAGATCGTATAAAAAAACTAACCAATGCGTATAGTTTTTAAATTTTGTGAAACTGACTCGCCCGTTTTTGAGAAAACGTCGATGAAAGGTCTAATTTTAACAAACCTCTGTTATTTACTCATGCAACTTGCCTCAAGGCAAAATGTCACTTACATCTAGTTTAATTTGCATATTGAGCCTCGTCTTTTAATAAAAACGAGGCTTCCAAAAATTGACTACCTCTAATGGGAGTGGAAACGTGTAACATGAGGCGTGAAATCATTTTGACAAAGTAAAAGACGGCAGTACTTTACAACGCGCGCTAGAAAGCAATTGTCAAGGATTTGTTCTAATTTTTAGTACTCAAACTACAAAAACGTTAAATTTTTTTTAAACAATTTTGTTTTATTTTTTAAATTCTGGTAAAAAATTAATACGAGATATTTTATCGCTATTCATTTAATCAATGCTATTCATTTTCTCAAACTTCGATGAATTTTTAAAATTATACAAGCCATATATGTATTTATTAATTTTAATTAAATTTAATTTTATTAAAAATGAAATAATAATTTTAATTAAAAAAATTAACCTCTAAATTTAACACTTAGAATAAATCATAAAATTGTTGGAATATATATATATATATATATATATATATATATATATATATATATATATATATATATATAAAGCGAGAGGTTTTCTTCAGATGGTGAAATAATATGATAAAATTATTCTTGGGCATCCATCAAGTAAAAAAACAGTTTTATTGAAAAAAAATATTTTTATTAAGAGAGCATACGTTTCGGGTCTTGATTTGACCCATCTTCAGTGAATCTGACGTGTAGGAAACGTAAGTTTATTGAAGTAATTTGTATTATTCGTAGTTACTACATATTTTTGAGGTTATCAAAATCGAAATTAATTTTATAGGCAAGACAGTTATTACAGCTGCTCACAGAATGAGACTGTATCACCAGTGAAAAAGTAAAAAAAAACGAGCAGTATATAAATGTATGTTAATTTTAATTTAAGTGTAATTGTGAAAACAATATTCATTTAGGCGTTGTTTAACATAATAATTCTCAAATTTTTTATAGATAACAAAAAATATTAAACCAGTACAGCTCTATTCTATCATGCCGAAGATATATCTTTTTCAGAATGATATCTCAGACACTTCTGGAAGTTTTGAGGAAATCTACATGTTTTTTGATCATGATGGCTATTAAGTATTACAAAGTTGCATATTTTTATAACTAATAAAGGATAAAATGGTATTCAGATTTATTACTCTAAACAAGAGATCAAGCACAACATTAGTTTGTTGTATCATTTATATACAAATACATTTCATAATGGGCATCTATGCAGTTTATTTATTTATGGTGTTAATAAAATTATTCAAGATTGTTATAAGTTCACTGTGCAAACGAATATTATAGAATTTATTAATTAGAAATTACTTCATTTCTCTAATGAAGATTCAAGTCCTAAATGCTAATTACAATGACAAACCGATTATGTCTGAAGTGTGACTTTAATTACATTATTATTTTCAAACATTATAAATATTTTGAATGGTATTATAAATATATAATTTATAATTTTTACTATATAAATATGTATAATGGTTGACATTAAAAAATGTTTGCATCACGAGTGTTACCATATTATTAATGAACATTATTCAAAATTGTTGTATGATGTATTTATTTTACTTAAATGCCATCATTAGCAAAAAAACTTTTACTTCAATCACATGTGAACCTTACGCGCACTTTTTTTTGCAAATCATAGAATCTTTGATTATGCAGTTATCATATGATTCTTCTTATGATAACTGCAATTTTGATAATTTTATGATAACTGCAATAGTTATCATAAGATTCTTCTTATATTACCATGACAACACTATGTTATGAGCTCTGTTACAGCAGATTTGCCCTATAATTTTTTTTTGCACATCATATGCAATAACATTCATATACAAACATAATATAAAAACTTTACCTAATATAAAAATATCTATTCTATTAACACAATATTTTTCTGAAAAGAGATAACTAATCAAATATTTTTTATTGTGTAACAATAATTCGTCTAAATAAATTCTTCAACCAATAGTATCCTTCTTAACCCTTTCCACTCGCGAATTGCGAGATTTTTATGTATTTTGCTGCCAGGGCATTATTTTTCATGGCAATTGCTATCACTCACATTATTTTTCTCGGCTTCATGTGTTTTCCTATGATTCTTTAAATTAGAAACCGTAGCAAAAACCTTAAAACATATTTCACATTTATGAGGACTAGTCCGAGTGTGTGTAAACATATGGTCTTTCAAAACACAAGGTCATTGAAAAGTCTTACCACATAATTCACATTCATAAGGACGTTTTGCGCTATGCGTAATTAAGTGCTCCTTTAAACTAATTTTCTGTGTGAAAGATTTATTACAAGTTTCACATTTAAAACGTCTTTCACCGCTATGAGTTAATTTATGTCTATTCAGATAATATATTACCGAGAATGTCTTTGGGCATAATTCACATTTGAAAGGTCGTTCTGCAGCGTGAGTGCTCATGTGTTTGGTTAAGGATAGTGATCTGTCGAAGGCTTTGTTGCATATTTTGCATTTGTGGGTTTTTTCTCGGGTGTGGATTCTGTAATGTGTTAATAAGTTACCGGGTTGTTTGAAGGCTTTACCACAATAAGTACATTTGTAAGCTCTGATACCGGTGTGGACAGTTGTGTGTCTTGATAACATGAAAGCTTTGGGGAAGTCTTTGCCACAGATTTCACAAGGAAAAGACTTTCTATTAACATTTAATTCTATCACCTTATCCTCGTCTACAGTCAATTCAGATGTCATGAATTTTTGTAAACTAATTTCATCCTCAAAATCTATTTCTGATTTAATACTTTGTGAATCCTCTAAGTCTACAGTAACAGGAGTCTCTTGTGGTTGAACTTTTTCTATTGCATCAGTTTTGATTTGGACATTGCTTGCAATCTCTTCGGTGTCTTCAGACATTATTTATTAATTTTGTACTAGCAATTAACAAGTTATAGATATTTTTATAAATTAAATACATAAATAAATTATTATTAATATAATTAACAATATACTAATATTTGACATTTGCATTCAACTGTCAAACATGGCGCCCAAGTTGAACGTCTGTCAAAAAGTGGTGCTGCCACCATTGCAATTTTAAAACCTAGTGCTTGTCAAACTTTGAGGAAGCAAAGAAATTATTTGTTAATATTAACAATATCGAAAATACGAGATATTTTCATGTAAATTCTATCCTTTGCTCTTTTATTTATTTAAATTTATGTTATTATTAACTTCCCGTAGGGTAAGTTATTGTAATGGGCCGAAAATCGGAATTAAAAATTTTTACATTTCTCGACGTTTTGAAGGTTTCTGAACATTTTGGCATACCTCAGAAAAAATGGATGTGTGTGTGTGTGTATGTGTGTGTGTATGTGTGTGTGTGTATGTGTGTGTGTATGTATGTGTGGATACAAATTTCCAGTCACGTTTTCAGGCGCACGGATCAACCGATTTGAATGGTTCAAAAAACATTCGATTCCTATTGATAGGGAAAAGAGCTGATTAGATTTTGGCAAAGGCAGGTCCAGCCGTTTCGGAGATACGGAGCAAAGAGTGCGGAAAATAGAAATCGAATTTTTGAGAGAACGGAGTATCCGATTTGAATGATCTAAAAAACATTCAATTAGTAATGATTGGGAGAAGTGTTTATTAGTTTTTGGCAAAGGCAGGCCCAGCCATTTCGAAGATACGAAGCTAAATATGTAAAAAATTGCAGTTTTTGAGAGAACTAAGCGTCCGATTTGAATGATTCAAAAAACTTTCTGCTTGTCTTAACAAAATAATTGATTTTGGAAAAAAAATTTTTTGTTCCATTTTTTTTTTTTTTTTTTAGTTTTTTGTTGAAACAAATAATTTCAACTTTGCAATTCAGTTTATATAATTCTTATAAATATTAGACAATGTTACAATATTTATAATAATCTATTTGAAAACATTCAGTATTCCTCGAACATTTCGTTACGGTACGGGAAGTTCCAGCAATTTGCCTTAAGGCACGATGCCACCCACCCCACTAGTTTATCAATATTGCTAGATGTATCAACTATTTTACAGTTGTAATAAATATTGTAATTAAAAAAAAAATTGTAATATCTCGATGTGTCAAGTCATTCTAAATTGTTTGATTCCAAGAACTACGTATCTACGTTTGTATATGAACTTTTCATTCTCAAACATTTGATAAAATTTGATAAAAATCGTTTAGGTCAAGTCTTTTCTGCAACAAAAAATGCAAGTAATTTCTCAACATTAATAATAAGTTAGAAATCATGCTGAATAGTTTTGATATGATTTATGATATCTCGATGTGTCAAGTCATTCTAAATCGTGTGATTCCAAAAAGTATGTGTGATTCCATATGTGAACTTTTCATTGACGCTTGCTTTTTTCAAAACGGCTGCACCGAATTCAAAAAATTTAAAAACCATTTGATAAAAATAGTTAAGGTTATAATTAGATAATAAATGCGAATAATTTGTCAACATTAAAGAATAAGTAAGAAATCGTGCGGAATAGTTTTTCGAAAAAATCAACAAGACCGCTTCTTTATAATTAATGAAACTTGGCATAGTAATAAAGAAACTTTTTGTTAATACTAACAATTTCAAAAATACAAGTATGATACGATTTGTGATATCTCGTTGTGTCGAGTCATTCTAAATCGTGTTATTCCAAGAAGTATGTGTGATTCCATATGTGAACTTTTCATTGAAGCTTTCTCAAAAAGGGCTGCACCGATTTCGAAAAAATTTAAAATCCATTTGATAAAACTCGTTAAAAACAAAACTTTTTTTTATAATTAGCAAAAAGTTGTGAATAATTAAACAACATTAAAGAATAAGTTAGAAATCGTTCTAAATAGTTTTTCGAAAAAATCAGCAAGACTGTTTCTTTTTAATACTAATAATTTCAAAAATACAAGTATGATACGATTTGTGATATCTCGATGTGTCGAGTCATTCTAAATCGTTTTATTCCAAGAAGTATGTGTGATTCCATATGCGAACTTTTCATTGACGCTTGCTTTCTCAAAAACGGCTGCTTAGTTTTCGAAAAAATTAATAACCATTTGATAGAACTCGTTAAGGACAAAACTTTTCTTTTATAATTATCAAAAAATGCGAATAATTTGTCAACATTAAAGTATAAGTTAGAAATCGTGCTGAATAGTTTTTCGAAAAAATCAACAAGACCGCTTCTTTTTAATTAATCAAACTTAGCATAGTAATAAAGAAACTTTTTGTTAATGCTAATAATTTCGAAAATACAAGTATGATACGATTTGTGAAATCTCGATGTGTCGAGTCATTCTAAATCGTTTTATTCCAAGAAGTATGTGTAATTCCATATGCGAACTTTTCATTGACGCTTGCTTTCTCAAAAACGGCGTAACCGATTTCGAAAAAAATTAAATTTGATAAAACTCGTTAAAAACAAAACTTTTCTTTTACAATTAGCAAAAAATTGTGAATAATTAAACAACATTAAAGAATAAGTTAGAAATCGTGCTAAATAGTTTTTCGAAAAAAATCAGCAAGACCGTTTCTTTTTAATACTAATAATTTCAAAAATACAAGTAATGATACAATTTGTGATATCTCGATGTGTCGAGTCATTCTAAATCGTTTTATTCCAAGAAGTATGTGTGATTCCATATGTGAACTTCTCATTGACGCTTGCTTTCTCAAAAATGGCTGCATAGATTTCGAAAAATTTAATAACCATTTGATAAAACTCGTTAAAAACAAATCTTTTTTTAATAATTAGCAAAAAATTGCGAAAACAAGAATAAGTTAGACATTGTGCGGAATAGTTTTTCGAAAAAATCAACAAGACCGCTTTTTTTTAATTAATGAATTTTGACATAGTGACAGAATTTTTTTTGTTAATACTAATAACTTCGAAAATACAATTGTGAAACGATTTGTGATATCTCAATGTGTCGAGTCATTCTAAATCGTTTTATTCCAAGAAGTATGTGTGATTTCGTACGTGAACTTTTCATTGACGCTTGCTTTCTTAAAAACGGTCACACAGATTTCGAAAAATTTAATCACCAATTGATAAAACTCGTTAAAAACAAAACTTTTCTTTTATAATTAGTAAAAAATGCAAATAATTTGTCAACATTAAAGAATAAGTTAGAAATCGTGCTGAATAGTTTTTCGAAAAAATCGGCAAGATCGTTTCTTTTTAATTAATGAAACTTGGCATAGTGACAGAATTTTTTTTTTGTTAATACTAATAACTTCGAAAATACAAGTGTGAAACGATTTGTGATATCTCGATGTGTCGAGTCATTCTGAATCGTTTGATTCTAAAAAGAATGTGTGATTCCATATGTGAACTATTCCTTGACGCCTTCCAAAAACGGCTGCACCGATGCTATTGATGTCAGTTTCTACAACATTATAGTCCTATAAAAAAATAACGAGTGGTAATGGCTACGTGCCTTAAGGCAAATTAAGGAACTTTCGTATTGTAATGAAATATTCGAGAAATATTAAATATTTTGAGATAGATTATTATAAATACAGTATCTTCTATATGTTCACAGAAAAGTAAATTATAAAAACTCAATTAATCAAATTTAAAATGAAGGACATTGTCTAATATTTATAACAATTATAGAAATAGAATAGCATTTGAAGTATATTAGTGAGCCTTAGAACTATAGCTAGAATTGAAATTAAAATCCGAATTATTTTCGATATTCAAAAAAAAAAAAAAAATCCAAAAGCAATCGTTTCGTCAACACAAACAGAAAGTTTTTTTAATCATTCAAATCGGGTGTTTAGTTCTCTCTAATTTTATGCACATTGAACTCGGTATCTCCAAAACAGCTGCACCTGCCTTTGCCAAAATCTAATTACCACTTCTCCCCATAACTACGAATAAAATGATTTTGGATAATTTAAATCGGATGCTCCGTTCTCTCAAAAACTCGATTTCTATTTTCTGCATTTTATCATCCATATCTCCGAAACGACTGGACCTGCTTTCGCTAGAAACTGATCAGCACATATTAAGTGCAACTTTCTATTTTCACTTTAATAGCATATACTAAAAACTAAAGTTAATATTCTCACGTTAATGTCGTTTTGGAGGTTAGCTTTCACGTATGAAACAATCGATCAAAGAGCAAAGGCATAGCTCTTTGTTAGTTCGTAACTACGAACTCATACGATTCTAGACCCGTGACATAACATTTCTATTTTATCCCAGCACTGTTAATATAAAAGTTATTTTTGAAAACATAAAAACGTCGATGTGAGAGCCATTGAAATCTGTCAATATGGCACTAGAACTACTTAACTTCCCGTATGGTAAGTTATAGTAATGGGCCGAAAATCGAAAAATGAAAATTATCGCATATCTTCACGTTTCAGAGGTTTATGAACATTTTGGCATAACCCAGAAAAAATAGATGTATGTTTGTGTTTTGTATGTCTGCATTTTATCGTCCACGTTTTCGGTCGCATGTATCAACCATCCAAAATATTCGATTCCTATTGATAAGGAGATGTGCTGATTAGTTTTTGGCAAAGGCAGGTCCAGCCTTTAAGTAGATACGGAGCAAAGAGTGCAGAAAATAAAAATCGACTTTTTGAGGGAACGGAGCATCCGATTTCAATGATCTAAAAAACATTCAATTCGTGATGATGGAGAAAAGTGCTAATTCGTTTTTGGAAAAAACAGGTCTAGCGGTTTCGGAGATACCGAGTTGAATGTACAAAAAATGGCAGTTTTTGAGAGAGCTAAAAACCTGATTTGAATGGTTCAAAAAATTTACTGCTTGTGTTGACTAAACTATTGCTTTTGGAGATGGATCAATTTTTTTCCAATTTTTTTTTTGTATATTAAAAACAATTTAGATTTTAATTTTAATACTCCTAGCTGAAGTTTTAAAGCTCACTTATATATTTTAAATGATTAATTTTAAATTTGTAATTCAGTATATATAATTCTTATAAATAAATATTAGACAATACAGTATTTATAATAATCTATTTGAAAACATTTAACATTCCTCGATGATTTCGTTACTCTGCGCGAAGTTCCACCAATTTGCCTTAAAGCACGATGCCATACACCACTAGTTTTTAACTTCCCGCAGGAGAAGTTTATTTTTTCATCAAAAAATCCGATTCGCTAATTTTATGTTTTCTCGACGTTTCAAGCCATTATGAATCAAATGAGACCAAATTTGGAAAAAGTATGTGTGTGTGTTTACGCGTGTGTATGTGTGTATGTGTGTGTGCGCGTGTGTGAACAGAATTTTGCCGTAAATCGACGTTTTCTCTAAAACGGCTGGACCGATTTCAAAAATTTAAAAGCCATTCGATGTATCGCGATGAGGACTAGCGTTTATCAATTTTGCGCAACGATCAGTCAAGCCGTTTCTTTGTAAATAGCAGAAAAGTAAAACATTTTTCGTCAACGTTTTAGCCCGCAGTTCTGAATCGATTTTGGAAATTCAAAAACCGTTCAGAAGATATTGGTTGGGAATCATGCTGATGAGTTCTTGGTAGAGATCGGCTGGGCCGTTTTCTTGTAATAAAGTGTTGAAAAAAAATTTTTCAACGATTTTTATTATTATTTTTTTGACGGTAGATACCATAGTCTTCAAGATCTTTCTAAAATATTCCGACCCTACGACAACTCGTTTAGCTTTAAAAATTCGTCAAAGTTTGCAAAAATTGATATCGTTTTTTGGCATTTGTCAAAATTAGACCTTTCAACGACGTTTGCTCAAAAACGCCTTAACCGATTTCAGAAATTTAAAAACCATTTGATGTGTCTCAATGAGGACTATCGCTTGTCACGCGTTCTTTTAAAATTTGGAAAAAAGTGTTAATCTTTTCGTCCGCATTTAAGCTCATACTACCGAATCGATTTTAAAAAATCAAAAACTGTTCGAAAGATATTAGTTGGGAATGAAACTGATTAGTTTTAGGTGAAAACTTACCGAGCCGTTTTCTTGTAATTCGTTGTTGAAAAAAAAATTGAGCCGATTTTTATGAAACTTTTTTTGATGATATATACCATGGTCTTATATAACTTATTTAAATATTACGGTCTTACGACAAATAGTTTAATTTTAAAAAATCATCAAAGAGAAAATGGGTATTTTTTTGACGTTTGTTAAAATTAAAATTAGACAATTTACTTGGTGTAACCATAGATAAGTAAACATAGGGTGTAACGATAGAGTACTTGGTCTTAATAAACATACTAAATTATTAAAGTCCTACGGAAACTGGTTCAATTATAACAATGCTTGATTTGTGAAAATTTGCTTTTAGAAAATACTCGAGTCAACTTGTTCTTTCGTTTTCAATTATGAGTAATAAATTCACTCAAAATACTTTTAATAACTCATAAATTAATTTATTTCTTATTGATTAATTCGATTAATTACACATATCGGGAAGTTCATATAACTTGCCTCGAGGCAAAATACTAATACCAACTAGTTTGTTTATTTTTTCATAACATTTCAAAACTTTTGGGTTATTTTCGGAAAATGGAGTCCTAGAAACTGATGTACGCGCCTCACAGATTGGACGCCGCAGAGCTAATAGCCACTATTGCCTATTTTAAATGTAATATGTTGGTATGATTGATAATTTGACATTTCATATATTCATAGGTTATAAAAAATATTTATTAAATCAAAATAATAATAATTAAATAAGTTAATTTATTATATTTATATTATAGTATTGATAAATTTGTATTAAGTAATAAAATGAAGCTGAATTTATTTATAACGAAAATTATATGTTGTGTGCAATGAAATCCATTATTTAGTAATTTCAACCTCCACAAAATGGATTGTGGAACAGATACTTGTGTACAAAATAATGAGATAAATGAAATTGTACATGAAATAGTAAATATCAAATCAGAAATATGTTCAGAAGACGAAACTACCTCTACAAATTTTGATCCTCTAGAGTACGAGATAAAAGAAGAGATCATTGAAGAAGACTCTCAAGACCAGAATAGCATAAACGAAAAACCCTTCCAATGTACCTTCTGTGACAAATCCTTCGAATACAATCATGCCCTTCTACGACACATCAGAACCCACACAAATGAAAAAACCCACATCTGCAATGTATGCGGCAAACAATTCAGTCGTAAACATGTCCTAAAAATACATTATCGAATACATACATCTGAAAAGCCTTATAAATGTTCAGAATGTGCCAAGACATTTTCCCAACGAGGCCATTTGACTGAACATAAGAAAATACACACAGGGGAACGTCCACACAAATGCGATATCTGCGATAGAACATTCTTAGTTAAAAGCAATTTAGTCTCGCACCTCAGAACGCATACTGGTGAGCGCCCTTTTATGTGTAATATTTGTTTCAAGTCTTTCAGGCAAGCGTCGAGCTTATCGAATCATATGTACCTTCACTCAGCTGAAAAATCATTTAAATGTCCACATTGTGAAAAAGTTTTCACGCAACCGAGTAATTTAACTAATCACATGAAAAGCCACACTGAAGACAGGCCTTTTAAATGCACGTTTTGTGATCAAGCTTATACGAACTCTACTGGTTTAGAAAAGCACATCAAAATTCATGACGTTGATAGAAAATATAAATGCTCGTTTTGTGAAAAATATTTTAAAAACCCAAGTAGTTTACAGAGACACGAAAGAACTCACTCAGGGGAACGACCTTTTACATGCCAGATTTGTTTTAAGACCTTCAGTGACGAGTTTAAACTTTCAAGGCATATGATGAGCCATGCAGACGTAGAACCTGTACAATGTCCTCACTGTGATAGGAAATTTAAATATGCTGCGAGCTTGTTGAGACACCAGAAGATCAATCATAAGATGGAAAACAAACTTGGCGATGATAAATCTTAATTTTATGTATAATCAAGTTTGTTTTTTTTTTTATAAATTTGTGATTATTTAAACTTAGTGATTGTTATCAATGAACATATAAAAAAGAAAAAAAGTACAAATGTGCGTTTAATTCTATGATAAAATCTGTTGAATAATAATTTATGATTAGAGGAACATTGAATTGCTGCATGTACTTATGATGTTAGATTAATTCAAGCTAAAAACATTTAAAATTCTTTAAATAATTCATTGCGATACAGGAAATTCCAGCAATTTGCTTTAAGTCACGGAGCCATGCATCTCTAGTTTATTTATTTCGATACAAAACATATTTAATGTAGTTAAGATGTAAGTGAAATTTTGCCTTTTACTAGAACCCGACAATGATTTGATATATTATCAGACAAAAAAGGTAGTTATAATAATTAAGTTTCTTTTAAGTAAAATACTACAAAAACTTCTAATCGGGGACACGAAAGAGTCAGTTAACTACAAAAACTTTTATCAAAGTCACAGAAGAGTCAGCTTGCTGCAAAAACTTCTTCAATAAGAAGTTTTTATAGTAAACTGACCCTTCTGTGTCTTCTAGAAGAAGTTTTTGTACTAAACGGACTTTTCTGTGTCTTCAAAAAGAAGTTTTTGCAGTAAACTGACTCTTCTAGGTCTTCTACAAGAAGTCTTTGTAGTAAACTGACTCTTCTCTATCTTCAATAAAAAGTTTTTGTAGTAAACTTACTCTTCTGTGTCTTGGATAAGAAGTTTTTCTAGTAAACTGACTCATCTGTGTCTTCTACAAGAAGTCTTCGTAGTAAACTGACTCCTCTGTGTCTATAATAAGGAGTTGTTGTAGTAAACTGACTCTTCTGTGTCTTCGGAAAGACGTTTTTGTAGTAAACTGACTCTTCTGTATCTTCTACAAGAAGTCTTTGTAGTAAACTGACTCTTCTGTATCTTCAATAAAAAGTTTTTGTAGTAAACTTACTCTTCTGTGTCTTGGATAAGAAGTTTTTGTAGTAAACTGACTCTTCTAGGTCTTCTACAAGAAGTCTTTGTAGTAAACTGACTCTTCTGTGTCTTTAATAAGGAGTTGTTATAGTAAACTGACTCTTCTGTGTCTTCAGAAAGACGTTTTTGTAGTAAACTGACTCATCTGTGTCTTTAATAAGGAGTTGTTGTAGTAAACTGACTCTTCTGTGTCTTCAGAAAGACGTTTGTGTAGTAAACTGACTCTTCTGTGTCTTCGGTAAGAAGTTTTTGTAGTAAACTAAGTCTTCTGTATCTCCTACAAGAAGTCTTTGTAGTAAACTGACTCTTCTGTATCTTCTACAAGAAGTCTTTGTAGTTAATTGACTCTTCTGTGACTTCGGTAAGAAGTTTTTGTAGTAAACTAAGTCTTCTGTATCTCCTACAAGAAGTCTTTGTAGTAAACTGACTCTTCTGTATCTTCTACAAGAAGTCTTTGTAGTTAATTGACTCTTCTGTGACTTCGGTAAGAAGTTTTTGTAGTAAACTAAGTCTTCTGTATCTTCTACAAGAAGTCTTTGTAGTAAACTGACTCTTCTAGGTCTTCTACAAGAAGTCTTTGTAGTAAACTGACTCTTCTCTATCTTCAATAAAAAGTTTTTGTAGTAAACTTACTCTTCTGTGTCTTGGATAAGAAGTTTTTCTAGTAAACTGACTCATCTGTGTCTTCTACAAGAAGTCTTTGTAGTAAACTGACTCCTCTGTGTCTATAATAAGGAGTTGTTGTAGTAAACTGACTCTTCTGTGTCTTCGGAAAGACGTTTTTGTAGTAAACTGACTCTTCTGTATCTTCTACAAGAAGTCTTTGTAGTAAACTGACTCTTCTGTATCTTCAATAAAAAGTTTTTGTAGTAAACTTACTCTTCTGTGTCTTGGATAAGAAGTTTTTGTAGTAAACTGACTCTTCTAGTTCTTCTACAAGAAGTCTTTGTAGTAAACTGACTCTTCTGTGTCTTTAATAAGGAGTTGTTATAGTAAACTGACTCTTCTGTGTCTTCAGAAAGACGTTTTTGTAGTAAACTGACTCATCTGTGTCTTTAATAAGGAGTTGTTGTAGTAAACTGACTCTTCTGTGTCTTCAGAAAGACGTTTGTGTAGTAAACTGACTCTTCTGTGTCTTCGGTAAGAAGTTTTTGTAGTAAACTAAGTCTTCTGTATCTCCTACAAGAAGTCTTTGTAGTAAACTGACTCTTCTGTATCTTCTACAAGAAGTCTTTGTAGTTAATTGACTCTTCTGTGACTTCGGTAAGAAGTTTTTGTAGTAAACTAAGTCTTCTGTATCTCCTACAAGAAGTCTTTGTAGTAAACTGACTCTTCTGTATCTTCTACAAGAAGTCTTTGTAGTTAATTGACTCTTCTGTGACTTCGGTAAGAAGTTTTTGTAGTAAACTAAGTCTTCTGTATCTTCTACAAGAAGTCTTTGTAGTAAACTGACTCTTCTAGGTCTTCTACAAGAAGTCTTTGTAGTAAACTGACTCTTCTCTATCTTCAATAAAAAGTTTTTGTAGTAAACTTACTCTTCTGTGTCTTGGATAAGAAGTTTTTCTAGTAAACTGACTCATCTGTGTCTTCTACAAGAAGTCTTTGTAGTAAACTGACTCCTCTGTGTCTATAATAAGGAGTTGTTGTAGTAAACTGACTCTTCTGTGTCTTCGGAAAGACGTTTTTGTAGTAAACTGACTCTTCTGTATCTTCTACAAGAAGTCTTTGTAGTAAACTGACTCTTCTGTATCTTCAATAAAAAGTTTTTGTAGTAAACTTACTCTTCTGTGTCTTGGATAAGAAGTTTTTGTAGTAAACTGACTCTTCTAGGTCTTCTACAAGAAGTCTTTGTAGTAAACTGACTCTTCTGTGTCTTTAATAAGGAGTTGTTATAGTAAACTGACTCTTCTGTGTCTTCAGAAAGACGTTTTTGTAGTAAACTGACTCATCTGTGTCTTTAATAAGGAGTTGTTGTAGTAAACTGACTCTTCTGTGTCTTCAGAAAGACGTTTGTGTAGTAAACTGACTCTTCTGTGTCTTCGGTAAGAAGTTTTTGTAGTAAACTAAGTCTTCTGTATCTCCTACAAGAAGTCTTTGTAGTAAACTGACTCTTCTGTATCTTCTACAAGAAGTCTTTGTAGTTAATTGACTCTTCTGTGACTTCGGTAAGAAGTTTTTGTAGTAAACTAAGTCTTCTGTATCTCCTACAAGAAGTCTTTGTAGTAAACTGACTCTTCTGTATCTTCTACAAGAAGTCTTTGTAGTTAATTGACTCTTCTGTGACTTCGGTAAGAAGTTTTTGTAGTAAACTAAGTCTTCTGTATCTTCTACAAGAAGTCTTTGTAGTAAACTGACTCTTCTAGGTCTTCTACAAGAAGTCTTTGTAGTAAACTGACCCATCTGTGTCTTTAATAAGGAGTTGTTGTAGTAAACTGACCCTTCTAGGTCTTCTACAAGAAGTCTTTGTAGTAAACTGACTCTTCTGTGACTTCGTTAAGAAGTTTTTGTAGTAAACTGACTCTTCTGGGGATTAAGTAAGAAGTTTTTGTAGAAAACTGACTCTTCTAGGTCTTCGATAAGAAGTTTTTGTAGTTAATTGACTCTTCTGTGTCTTCGATAAGAAGTTTTTGTAGTAAACTTACTCTTCTGTGTCTTGGATAAGAAGTTTTTGTAGTAAACTCACTCTTCTTAGTTTTCAATAAGAATTAGGAGTAACAAAATGTTTAAAATGGTTTATTAACAGATTAAATACAGCTCGTCGAATCGTATACATAATTTATAAATTGAATAAAGTATAATACAAGTTTTTAAATACTTGACTCGTTAAACATATTTTTCGTCTGGATACATTATAGATGACCAGTAAACTTAATAATCATTATTTAGTTATATATTATAAAATATTTTATAATATTATTAATAGCACCATATTTCTATTTAGTTTCAGAAATTTAAACTCATCAGTCACCTCAAATGTATTCAACAAATTTTAGTTTACAACTAAAACACCTTATCGATGACACCAATAATAAAATAAAGATTTACTTTAATGTGTATAAAATAAAATGTATATGCTTAAGCAATTATAAAAACAGGCACAGTAAAAGTAAATTTAATAGAATCTAAAAACTTACTATATTTTTACTGTCCATAGAAGATTCCTTTAATATGCAGAGTAAAATCCCACTTCCAGGGACTATAAACGTGTCTTAAGCGAGAAGTCGTATGATGCGGGATATGCAAACTGCAGAGACGTGATATACGGGTAATCGTATTAAGCATGATCGTCTTAACCGGGGTTGCACTGTATATGACGCAACAACAAATCAAACACTATTAATATAAAAAAAATCAGTTTGTAGCTCATTGAGATTCTAATTATTTATAATTAGACTTTAAACAAAATAACGTGATGAATTTGAAATAATATCCCGAATGTTTATCGATGTGTAAATATATTATAAACCAACAATTGTCTAAATTATTTTAATCTGTTTTTTGTGTTGAGACACTATTAAAACTACACTATTGGTTGCACAATTTAATCACCATTTAAACAATAATTATTCACACATTTGTTTTAAATTATCACTAAACACTAAATATAACACATTTATTTCTAAATTATTATAATTATTACACAACGAACTTTCTCAACAGAAAAATTAAACGCATGCTGATTTTTAGGTTATAATAAACAAACTGAAGTGTTCCAATAAGAAACCATTTTATTTTTAACGAGCTGAAGTTGGACACACAAAATTCCTATTATTAAGGGTAGACACACACCAGTATTTTTTTTATTATTTTAATAATTTTTACAACTGTCCTGAAACGGACAACAAGTAAAATATTTGACATAAAACTGAAGGCGTTGGCAAAATACAAATCATCTGACCATTGCCAGTGATTTGTCGAAGATCCTATCTATTGTTGATTAATGTAGAAGAAATTTGCTTTTTAAGCGGGCCCTGGTAGAGTTGTACTGAAGTTTTCTGGCGAGCAAGTTCGGGCAATCAGCTAGGCGATTTCTATATTTCCATGAGTAAGCGATTACTTCATCCTTAACTGTGCTAGTGTCTGTGTCTTTGTGTATTAACCAATTTGAAACATACTTTGGTGCTTTCAAAATTTCTTTTAATAACCTGTTTTGAAATCTTTGATTTATTAAAGCGTTTGAGTTAGAAGTTGATCCCCATAGCTGTATGCCGTATGTCCAAATTGGTTTAATGATGGCTTTATAGAGGTAAATTTTATTATGAGTGTCAAGTTTTGATTTTCGTCCCAGGAACCAATGATATCTTCTTCTGGTTTCTTCAAGCTGCTTTCTCTTTTTCTTAATGTGTTCTTTCCAGGTTAGTCTCTTATCCAGGTGTAAACCTAGATATTTGACTGTATCTGATCTGTAATCTTACTGCAGAACAAGTCTCTTTGCAAAGAGTAAAAGTGATGTATTTTGACTTGCTGCTGTTAACTTCTTTTCCCCACAAGCTTAACCATTTTTGTAACACGTCAAGATGATCCTGCAGCATTTTTGATGTGGTTATGGGATCTTCATGTGTTGCCAGTATGCCTGTGTCGTCAGCATATGTTGCTGTCAAAATGCCATCTTTCTGCGGTAGGTCCGCAGTGTATATGAGGTATAATAGTGGCCCAAGGACACTACCTTGAGGCACTCCCGATCTGACTGGATGTGATGTGGATTTTTCACCCCTTACACTAATGAGAACAGTCGAAAATCAAGCAATTTTGTACGAAGACAAGTCAAGTGCTGTGATCAGAATAGAGGAAATGATTCAATTAACTAACTAGAAAACCTAACTAGCTGTTCTCATAAAAAATTGATTTCACAATTTTGGTTTAGATAAAAGATAAAAATAATCCAACAACCAAAGGAAGTACATGCTACCTTTGATGCAGTGTTAGATTTCGTAATTGCACCTTTTTGTGTAAAGATATCATGGCAAATTTAATTCAAACTTTTTCGTTGGCAGAGTTCTTTTTGCGTTGCAATTTGCCTTGGTACTTCCCCTTTCTATTTTTGAAGAATTAATTCAGATTAGTTTTGCAATTAGACTTATGGACCTATTCTGCCGCATAACAGAAAAATGTTATGGCAAGGCTGTGTAATGAAGAACTTTTCATACTAAATATTGAGAAAGCCATGTAGTTGCTGTGCAGTCAGGCGTATTTCTGAAGTTGTCAGATAGAAAATCTAATCTAGAAACCGCACAAATGTCAAAAAAACGATCGTAGATAACAGGGTCTTTCTGACCCAGCTTCATGACATACGAGTGCGTTGCAGTTTATATGTAAAACGACTGAATGCACAGCTAATACATGACATTTTGACAGTATGATTCAGTAGCATAATGTATGGAAGTTAGAGCGTAACATGGTCTTGCCATAACATTTTTCTACTATGCGGCAGAATCGGTCCCTTAGTTTCTAAAATATAGTTTTATTTTCGTGTTACTTAAAATGTTTGAGCACGTAAATATGCATAAAAAATAACAGAAAAATGTTATGGCAAGGCTGTGTTATGAAGAACTTTTCATACTAAATATTGACAAAGCCATGTGGTTGGTGTGCAGTCAGACGTATTTCTCAAGTTGTCAGATAGAGAATCTAATCTAGAAACCGCACAAATGTCAAAAAAACGATCGTAGGTAACAGGGTCTTTCTGACCCAGCTTCATAACATACGAGTGCGTTGCAGTTTATATGTAAAACGACTGAATGCACAGCTAATACATGACATTTTGACAGTATTGATTCAGTAGCATAATGTATGGAAGTTGGAGCGGAACATGGTCTTGCCATAACATTTTTCTACTAAGCGGCAGAATCGGTTCCTTAGTTTCTAAAATATACTTATATTTTCGTGTTAGTTAAAATGTCTGAGCACGAAAATATGCATAAAAAATAAATAAATAAATAATTGATTATATTGCTTTTATTGAAACAGTTTGGTGAACACGTCAATCGTTATTTTACAAATTATAATATATCTATTGTATTTTCACACCCATTTAGTATCATTTTGTTCCCTTTCACTTGTAAATAACATTACAAAATAGTTTTAAAAAACTTAATATGCCATGCAAAAAACAACTAATATTAAAATTAATACACACATGAGCCGATTCTCGAATAAAATAGAAATGTTATGGTAATGTTATGTTTTTTATGTCTTTGATAACACATACATGAAGTTAGGTTTTATGTGTCAAACAATAATGTCAACAACTGATGTCACAACAAATACATAGTATTTTGACCAACCTACCAACTCATACGATTAAAATAACATTTTTATTTTATCCAAAAATCGATTCCTCAAATCAGTGGGGCAATTCTACCGTAACCTAGAAGATACGATAGCGTTGTTATGGCAACGCTATGTTATGCTTGTTTATTGGTAGTGAAAACTGTGAAAATGTCTTGGTATAATAAAAAATGATTCTTTAAAATTACTCAGTTTATTTTAGATGTTACTTGTTTCACGGTTCAGCAAGAAAAGAGTTATTTTACATAGTTTTAACATAAACAAAAATATAAGATGGCGGATAAATAATTATATTAAGGGAACATTATTGCCAACATTACTAATAGTAATGGCGGGACATTTGAATTACAAATATATATAACATTACATTTGACATTACATAAGAAAAATGTGACAAACAATTTTGTCCATGTCTATCTATTTGCTGTGCGGTTAAGCGAATTTTACATATAAACAAGCAAAGAAAAATCTTATGATAACTGCATCTTCGAAAATTCTGTTATCATAAGATTCTCCATTGCTTGTTTATATGTACAATACGCCTAATCGCACAGCAAATGGGTAGACATCTTCACTGTTTTTACTACCAATAAACAAGCATAGCATAGCATAGCGTTGCCATGACGACGCTATCTTATTGTCTATGTACAGCAAAATTGGCGCATAAATATATAATATAGTAAAAAATATTTATTTGATAGAATTCTGTAATACTTTTTCAACAAGATTCGTTAATTTGTATAAAAAATGCTAGGCCATACTAAAAAATTTATTGAATGATAAAAGACTTATTTTTATTTCATTATTGGAAGCATTCTCAAGAAGTTACTTAACTACTCAAATACGTAAACAAATATTTGTTTATAATAAAATATATAAACTATGAATTGTTATTATTAAAAAAATATAATAACAAATATTTCTTAAAGAAGAAATTTATTTACTTCCCATAGGATAAGATATTGTAACCGTCAAAAAAACCGAAAATGAAAATTTTTGTATATCTATTATATAAAAATAAGTCGGGTTTTCCTTCCTGACGATATAACTCCAGAACGCACGAACCGATTTCGACGATTTTGCATTCGATGGAAAGGTCTCGGACTCCGTGAGGTTTATAGCAAAGAAAATTAAAGGAAGATTTCAACAGAAAAGCGGAAAATACTTTTACTGTTTTCACATACAGCGTCATCTCTATACTACCAACTAAAATTTTTTGTTTGAGAGCTACTCAGAGAGACAAACCGGCATTGTGTTCACTGTGAAATTGTACAAAAAAAGTAAAAAAAAATAGATATTCGTTTCCTAACATTTCAATTGGAAACCATCAAATCAATCACGTGTAATGTGCAAATTTTCATTCAATTTCAACAGCAGAAAATTTTTTTCTTCACCTTCTAATCATCAAACGAAATGTTACATAAAATGAATCTATCTGGTGGTGAAGCGGAGTTGGCCCGGTTTGCCAGTCTTGTGTATTTATATAAAGAGCTAAATATGCAAAAAATGGTCGTTTTTGAGAGAATGAAGCATCCGATTTGAATTATTCAAAAAAATCGATTCTTAGTGATGGGGCGAGGTGCTGATTAGTTTTTGGCAAAAGTAGGTCCAGCCGTTTCGGAGATATAGAGCAAAGAATGCCGAAAACAGAAATCGAGATTTTGAGAGAACGGAGCATTCGATTTGAATGATTCAAAAAACATTAAAATCGTAAGTAGTATTTGGCAAAGGCAGGTCCAGCCGTTTTGGAGGTAAAGCGCTAAATGTGCAAAAAATGGTCGTTTTTGAGAGAACGAAGCATCCGATTTGAATGATTCAAAAAAACCTTTGTTTATATTGACAAAACGATTGTTTTTGGAAAAGCAATTTTTTTACAGAATAAATAAAATAAAAAAAATTTGCTTTCCCCAAAATAATCGTTTCTAGCTAAAATTCTATTGCTCACTTATATACTTAAAATAAATAATTTTAACTTTGCAATTCAATTTATATATTTCTTATAAATATGAGATAAAGTCCTTCATTCTAATTTTACTTCATTAAGTTTTGTTTATTTAGGTTTTATATAAACATTTATAAACGACATTGACTAATTTAATAAACTGTTATATTTTATCTATAAGGAATAAATAATATCTATTCATTATTGAATGCTAATTTTTATTTCTTAATTGTTGTACGGAAAGTTCTAGCAATTTGCCTTAAAGCACGATGCTATACACCACCTGTTTTTCCTAATTTCGGTGTCAAACGATTCAGAATGACTTGGAACAACGAGAAAATAAAAGATTCACAAGTTTACTATAATCTAAGTAATAAATAAATAAATGAACTACTGGTGTATGGCATCGTGCCTTAAGGCAAATTGCTGGAACTTCCCGTACCGTAACGAAATAATCGAGAAATATTAAATCTTTTCAACTAAATTTTTATAAATATTGTACTAGTCTAATATTTATAAGAATTATATAAACTGAATTGCAAAGTTAAAATTATTTATATAAAGTATATAAGTGAGCTTTAGAACTTTAGCCAGAATTAAAATTAATATCTGAATTATTTTCGATATAATATATATATTATATATATATATATATATATATATATATATATATATATATATTCAAAAGCAATTATTTTGTTAAAACAAGCAGAAAGTTCTTTGAATCATTCAAATCGGATGCTTAGTTCTCTCAAAGACTGCAATTTTTTGCACAATTTGCTCTGTATCTTCGAAATGGCTGGACCTGCCTTTGCCAAAAGCTAATCAGTACATCTCGCTATCAATAGGAATCGAATGTTTTTCGAATCATTCAAATCGGTTGATCCGTGCGCCCGAAAACGTGGACGAAAAATTGTATCCATACATACATACATACACACACATATCCGTTTTTTTCTGAGGTATGCCAAAATGTTCAGAAACCCTCAAAACGTCGAGAAGATCAAAAAATTTCATTTTTGATTTTCGGCCCATTACTATAACTATCCTACAGGAAGTTAATAAATGCTAATTTGATAAAATTTTTGATAATTTGTGATTTCAATCATATCAAATTGTTTAAAAATTAATACTAGACATTGTTTGGTTTGTAGCACACTACGATAAAAATCTTGAAATATATATAAAAAATTTATTTGGCACCTTTTTTAATATCTTTCTTACCCCTCATTATAACTATTTAGTCTTCTTTACACCCCTATCTTCCCTCTCAGACAATATTGTGAGTCTTCATATGACGTTGCAACAAAGGCGACTGTGTAAATCCCTTTCCACAAACCGTGCACTTATAGGGCCTTTCTCCTGTATGTAGTCTCGTATGCACCACTAGAGCATTCGACGTAGTAAACATCTTACTGCAAGTCAAACACTTATAACGTTTTTCCCCTGTGTGAGTCCTCGTGTGCGTTGACAAAGGCCCCGGTTGTGTATAAGCCTTATCACAATACTTGCATTTAAAAGGTCGTTCACCAGTATGGATGACTTTGTGTCTTGTTAAAATAGATATTTGGGTAAACTTTTTGTCACAGAAATGACATTCATAACGTCTGTCACCGGTGTGGATTCGTTTGTGCATTGTGAGACGTACAGAACTTGCGAAGGCTTTGTTGCACTCATCACACTTGTAGGGACGTTCACCTGAATGTATTCTAGAATGTGTGAGTAAATCATTTTTTACTACAAAGCCTTTGTTACAATAAGTGCATGTAAATGGTTTTTGTTCACTATGCACAAACATGTGCCTTGAGACATAACTTAACCGTGAAAAGCCTTTATTGCAGATTTCACACTTGTAAGGACGATCTTCAGAATGGGTCACCTCGTGTCTTGCTAACTCGCTAGGGCTTTTGAATACTTTTGTGCAAACTTTGCATTCATAAAGGCCTTCTCCTGTGTGATATTTCAGGTGAGATGTTAGATGACTTTGGCGAGAGAATGTCAAACCACAGTAGGAGCATTGGAGTGATTTAGAACAAGCGTAGGAGTGATTTTTTAAGGACAAAGAATTTGTGAAGGTTTTGTTGCAGATGGTGCAGACGAATGGACCGGTGTGAGTTCTGATATGTGATGATAAAGAGTCTTTGCGGGTGAAGACTTTTGGGCAATATGTACATATATAAGACTTTTTTCTTGGAATTTTTGGCACTTTGGAGCCTTTACGTACTTTGTTTCTTACAGCCTTTATGAGAATTACATCATCTTCTTCTTCTAAATATATTTCTGATTCAAATAAATTGGCACAATCTTTGGCATAAGTATTATCCATTTTATAATATAATTTTTACTTATTTTTGTCATATTTGAATGCACATTACTTTAGTTGCTTTATTGATTTCTTGATCTTTTGCTGACATTTCAATTTCTTTCTTGTCGTATAAAAAAAACATATAAACATAACTTAAACAATATTTTAAAATATGTTTCACTAAATTTTATATTGTAACTAATAAATTTATCACAAATTAATTTATTTAAGTCATTTTGATACTAATTTAGAATTTTCTAAAAATTGTAACCTCAATTTAACATGGCTGTCAATTGACAGGTAAAGGCGCTGCCACACATGGCGTCGAAAAGACGAAAAAATAAAGGCGCTGTCACACATGGCGGCATTTTGAAAAGACGAAAAAGTAAATTTTGCATTTCTAAAATATAAACTAGTGGGGTGGGTGGCATCGTGCCTTAAGGCAAATTGCTCAAACTTCCCGTACCGTAACAAAATGTTCGAGGAATACTGAATGTTTTCAAATAAATTATTATAAATATTGTAACATTGTCTAATATTTATAAGTATTATATAAACAGAATTGCAAAGTTGAAATTATTTGTTATTAGTATTGGTATATTAGAACTATAGTCAGAATTAAAAATAAAAGCTGAATTATTTTTGATATACAAAAAATTAAAAAAAAAAAAAAAAATGGAGCAAAAAAATTTTTTTTGCAAATCAATTATTTTGTTAAGAACAAGCAGAAATTTTTTTGATCATTCAAATCGGACGCTTAGTTTTTCTCAAAAACTGCCATTTTTTACATATTTAGCTCGTATCTTCGAAATGGCTGGGCCTACCTTTGCCAAAAACTAATAAACACTTCTCCCAATCATTACAATTGAATGTTTTTTAGATCATTCAAATCGATACTTCGTTCTCTCAAAAATCGATTCTATTTTCTGCACTCTTTGCTCCGTATCCCGAAACGGCTGGACCTGCCTTTTGCCAAAAACTAATCAGCTTTCTCCCTATCGATAGGAATCGAATGTTTTTTGAACCATTCCAAATCGGTTGATCCGTGCGCCCGAAAACGTGACTTAAATTTGTATCCATACATACATACATACACCACACACATCAATTTTTTCTGAGGTATGCCAAAATGTCAGAAACCTTCAAAACGTCGAGAAATGTAAAAATTTTCAATTCCGATTTTCGGCCCATTACAATAACTTACCCTACGGGAAGTTAACTAGTGGTGTATGGCATCGTGCCTTAAGGTAAATTGCTGGTCCTTTCCGTACCTTAATGAAATATTATTATAAACAATGTAACTTTCATGGTTCTTATTTTATAAAAAGTAAATAAACAAAACGTAAGGGGGCTATTTATCTATGGGGCAACCATTAAACACATGAGGTTTTTATTGGGGGGGGGGGGTATTGACAATAAATCACCAAATATTACGTAGGGGGAGGGGTATAGTAAGATATCACGTGTATCTAATTTTTAATTGATTTCTTTAAAAAAAATTCAAAAATTTAAATTTAAAAAAAAAAAAATACAGTTTTATCACGTGATGTATGGCTGGGGAGGGGGGTGGTATTTTTGAATATCACCATGTACAACCAAGGGAAAGGGTGGGTCCAAAAATCCTTAAAAACTCGCTCACGTGATTAATGGACGCCCCCTAATCAATCGGATTTATAATGAAGAACACTGTCTAATATTTCTTAGTATTATGTAAATTGAAATGCAAAGTTAAAATTAGTTATTTCAAGTATATAAGTGATATTTAGAACTTAGCTAAAATTCGAATTAAAATCCGAATTATTTTTCGGAATCAAAAAAAAAATTTGAAAAAAAATTAGAATAAAAAGAATAATCTTTCCTCAAAAGCAATCGTATTGTCAACAAAAGCAGAAAGTTTTTTAAATCATTCAAATCGGACTCTTAGTTCTATCAAAAACTGCCATTTATTGCGCATTCAGCTCTGTATCTTCTAAATGGCTGGACCTGCCTTTGCCAAAAACTAATCACTTCTTCTCGCAATCATTACAAATTGAATGTTTTTTTGGTTTTTTGGATCAATTAAATCTGATACTCCGTTCTCTCATAACATCGATTTCTATTTTCTGCACTCTTTGCTCCATTTCTCCGTAAAGGCTGGACCTGGCTTAGCCACAAACTAATCAACACATTAATAGGAATCGAATGTTTTTTTAACCCTTCAAATCGGTATCCTATTTGATAACCTGTCTTTGTGATTTCATTTATGGTCTTATAGCATAAGCAGTATAAAAAAATTCAGAAAAATAATAATATAGTATCTGCGCTAAACGAACAATACACACTTGATTTTACCACACAACATAATTGCTTCAGCTAAATTAGTTTCTAGAATTTTCATATCTCGTACATAATTAGTTGCTTTTTGGCAATTATAATTTATAAAGTACTTTATAAATTTTCTTACTAATAATCCAATAACACCATTGTTTTAGTTCAAATTTTAGGTGAATTATTTGTAAAATCTAGTTCATATATGCACTATTCATCTAAGATCAACTTGTTAAATATTCTATATCCAATGCCAAACAAATTAATTTATGACACATGAAACACAATCTAAATCATTTTTTTAATAAGTAGAAATATTTTTATGCATTGTTAAATATTTAGTAAAGTAAACCAAAATGCGGCATGCATAAGTTTAAAAAAATAGTGTATATGCAATTTATGGACTTATTGGGTTATTTATTAAAATGAAATATAATTTCATCTGCCAACATATACTGTTGACTGTATCTTACATTATTTTGATTTTCTGGCACATTTCAGCTGCTTTTCGATAGTATAATTCAGACGTTACATTTTTGTTGTATATTATATTCCAAATATTGTCAACTAAATTCAAATTCAAGTGAATTGAATTTTAGCAGATGACTGTTCAAATGGGTTCAAATGTCAAACAATGATAAGCATTTTTTTTTTTAAATATTTGCCATTTATTTCTACAATATTCATTAAATCTTAAAATTTCTCTTTGACCAACTCTGAAAAGAATTATCAAGATCCAAATACCCATTTAGGAAAAGTATCAAATCATACACCCAGAAGAATTTATATATATATATATATATAATATCTATATATATATATATATATATATATATATATATATATATATATATATAAACAGTAAATGACAAAATAAATAAAATAAATAAAACGTAAATGACAAAAAGTGAGTAAAATAATAACAATGTTATTTTCATTTAGGTTTTTATTATTAATAAAACTATAGATTTACTTCAAATTTTCACTTTCTTTGCTAAATCTCACTTTGCAGCATGACCAATAATTCATGTCGACTCAATGTTTTTTTCCGACTTATATATTTTATACACTTAGCACATTTATGACATTTTACTTTGTTGTTGCACTGCCAAGTGTCCTTTTAATAAGTGCTTGAGTGAACGTTTTACTGCAGATTTCACCTTTAAAGGGCGCTCTTCAGAATGGGTCTTCTCATGAGCATTTAACATTACTTTTGTTCTAAATGCTTTACTGCATGTTTTCACAGCTGAAAGGGCGTTCTCCGGAATGGATGCTCATGTGTCTTTTCAAAGTGCCTGATTGTTGAAAGTGCTTTCGCATAACGGACATTCATAAGGACGCTCTCCGTGTGGGTAGACATGTGTCTTTTTAATCGACTGATTTATCAAAATTCTATTACATATTTCACAAGCAAAATTTTTATTGTGAGTAAGCTTGTGGGTTTCCATATACTCTAATTGTGTGAATGCCTTTAAGCATATTTCACATTTGTAAGGTTTGTTCTCTTCGGTGTGAACATACATGTGAGTAGTTAAATGATGTGGACGTAGGAATCCTTTATCGCAGATTTCACATCTGTAAGGGCGTACTCCACTGTGAATAAGCATGTGTTGCTTCAAAATGATTCAGTCGATTAAATTCTCGGCTGCATAAGTTGCATTGGTATCCTTTTTCACCGGTATGAGTTCTGAGATGTATTTTTAAACGACCTAAGTC
>NW_020536999.1:86769114-86832455 GCF_003426905.1 Ctenocephalides felis
ATTTTTGTGTGAAAGTGGCGTACATATTTATCAACTTTGGCTTTTTTATGTTCTTTTCATGGTGCATCTAATTGTTAAATACATTTTTGCGACAAAGTTGATAAGGTCATGATAGTGCTGGACAAATTGCTGGAAATGGCTTGATCTAAAAAAATGTGCAAGTCCCAAGTCATTCAACTTTCGGAGAATCGTGCTTTCATATGAACTTTTGTACATTAAATTTAAAGAATTTCGAATTAGGGTTTCTATATATAAAACATAATTAAACATGCATTAGAAGGATATGAAAGATATCCTCGATTTTTTATATCGATGATTGTCGAATGTTTTACTGCAATCAGGAACTTTACCACAGACCAAACACATTTTAGAAGACATTTACTTTTAACAATTTTACAACAGGTATATTTTTATCCTTTTAGTTAAAAACCCGAGCGATCAAACATCACGTGAACCCAAGTAACTGTAAAATTTAAGCGATCGAGTGCATTCGAATAATCTCGGTAAAGCTCGTGTTCGTATTTGACATATCTCGGCCGCAAAATTACCCTCGTATGGCCTCATACCATAGAACATCTTTTGACACTTTTTATGCGCTCAACTAGCAGTCCATGTATTGTATAAGGTCTATGAGTAAGCCTCCCAATTTCATACTCAATGACTTAATGACTTTCTTTCTAAAGTTAATGATTTATATGATATGTATTATAGGTAGTTGTAATGAATAATTAGCATACATATCCTCATCTGATTTTTTTAACTTCCCGTAGGGCAAGTTATAGTAATCGCAAAAAAATCGAAAATGAATTTTTTTTATATATCTTTACGTTTCAAAACCTTCTGAAAATTTTGGCATACCTTAGAAAAAATGGATGTATGTGTATGTGTGTGTGTGTGCGTGTATGTGTGTGTGTTCGGATACAAATTTTCGTCGACGATTTTGGGAACACGGATGAAGCGATTTGAATAATTCAAAAAACATTCGATTCGTTTTGATAAGGAGACGTGCTGATTAGTTTTTGGCAAAGGCAGGTCTAGCCATTCCGAAGATATGGGGCAAAAACTGTCAAAAACGGTAACTCAGTTTTTAAGAGAACGGAGCGTTCGATTTGAATAATTCAGAAAACATTTTACTTGTATTAACAAGATGAAGAACTGACCAAATTTTCATGAAGGCAGGTCTAACGGTTTTGGAGATCTAGTAAAAAGAGTAAAAAAAATGCCATTTGGCGGTCAAAAATGATCATTAGACATATGCACATTAAATTATCAGATATTTTATAGAAATTTTAACAATAAGTATAAATTTTGTTTACCTATGGGTTCCGTACCAATGTTTATCCTTTAGACGGCGACGCAGCACTTATGCGCTTCGATATTTCGTCTCTATGCAATTAAAGCAGTACGATTGTTTTGAAAAAATGTTCTGAATTTCCAAAATATTTCAAATAAATTTTGCTTCAGAAATTCTTTTTTTTTCAAAAAAAGGAAATTTTTATCACAAATTTATAGTTTCTCAAAAATCTAATTTTTTAGAGTAAAATTCTTTCAAAAATGTTAATCTTTTTGAAAAAAAATAATTTTTGGTACGGGAAGTTCCAGCAATTTGCCTTAAGGCACGATGCCATGCGCCCCACTAGTTCTATATAGATATTAGGCTAATAGAAATAACTTAATTATCGGCTTTTACATAAATTAAAATCACTAAAATTATTTGATATGTAAACCTTTTACAAGAAGTTTTGTTTTACATTTCTACATCCTGCTACGAATTCTAGTGCCTCTACCAGCGTAATTTGCAATTATCTTGATGACCCTGAAGTATCCTATCTATTTCTTTATCTATGGCCTAGGTTTCATATCAAACGTCAAACTAGCGAAAGCGTCAAAAAAATCTTTTAAAACCATATTTAATTAATTGTAAATCAAATAGTGTAAATATAATAATAATGTTGAAGAACCGGCTGTCTTGACGAACGAGGAGAAAATTAAAATAGAACCACCAGAAGTCATTAGTGTGAAATTGGGATGAATTGGGGGGCCTTGATGATGTTGTTGATCTGAGTCGTGTCCAGAGGATGATGATACATGTCTGGAGAATTTTATAGACTGCGAAGTCACTTTAGAAGAAGATGTCATCAGGAGGGAATCCAGACTGCTTATGTGGTGTGAGATATGTAATAAACCATTCATAAGGTTGCATAATTTAGAAAACATATAACACTTCATAATCGTGAATGCACATATTGTTCAGAAGACTTTTCAGGACTTAGGTCGTTTAAAATACATCTCAGAACTCATACTGGTGAAAAAGGATACCAATGCAACCTATGCAACCGAGAATTTAATCGACTGAATCATTTGAAGCAACACATGCTTATTCACAGTGGAGTACGCCCTTACAGATGTGAAATCTGCGATAGGATTCCTACGTCCACATCATTTAACTACTCACATGTATATTCACACCGAAGAGACAAACCTTACAATGTGAAATATGCTTAAAGCATTCACACAATTAGAGTATATGGAAACCCACAAGCTTACCCACAATAAAATTTTGCTTGTGAAATATGTAATAGAATATTTGATAAATCAGTCGCCTAAAAAGACATATGTCTACTCACACTGGAGAGCGTCCTTATGAATGTCCGTTATGCGAAAGCACTTTCAACCAATCAGGCACTTTGAAAAGACACATGAGCATCCATTCCGGAGAACGCCCTTTCAGCTGTGAAACATGCAGTAAAGCATTTAGAACGAAAGTAATGTTAAATGCGCATGAGAAGACCCATTCTGAAGAGCGCCCTTTTAAATGTGAAATCTGCAGTAAAACGTTTAGTCAAGCAACTTATTTAAAAGGACACTTGGCAGTGCACAACAAAGTAAAATGTCATAAATGTGAGAAGTGTAATAAAATATACAAGTCAGAAAAAACATTGAGTCGACATGAATTATTGGCTCATGCTGCAAAGTGAGAATTAGCCAAGAAAGTGAAAATTTGAAGTAATCTATAATTTTATTAATAATAAACCTAAATGAACAACATTGTTATTATTTTACTCACTTTTTTGTCATTTACTGTTTTATTTGATTTTTATTTATTTTGTCATTTACTGTTATATATATATTATATATATATATATATATATATCTATATATAATATATATAAATTCTTCTGGGTGTATGATTTGATACTTTTCCTAAATGGTTATTTGGTTCTTGATAACTCTTTTTCAGAGTTGGTCAAAGGAATTTTTAAGATTTAATGAATATTGTAAAATAAATAGCAATATTTCAAAAAAAATGCTTATCATTGTTTGACATTGAAACCATTTGACAGTCATCTGCTAGAAATGTTCAATTCACTTGAATTTGAATTTAGCTGACAATATTAGATATAATTACAACAAAAATGTACCTCTACATTATTTCTGTCGAAAAGCAGCTGAATGTGCCAGAAATCAAAATAATGTAAGATACAGTCAACAGTATATGTTTGGCAGAGAAATTAAATAATTCAGTTTAATAAATAACCCAATAAGTCCATAAATTGCATATACATTATTTTTTTAAACTTATGCATTCCACATTTTGGTTTACTTTACAAAATTATTTAACAATGCGTACAAATATTTCTACTTATTAAAAAAATGATTTAGAATTTTGTTTCATGTGTCATAAATTAATTTGTTTGGCATTGGATATAGAATATTTAACAAGTTGATCTTAGATTGAATAGTGCATATATGAACTAGATTTTACAAATTAATTCACCTAAAATTTGAACTTAAACAATTGTGTTTATTGGATTATTAGTAAGAAAATTTATAAAGTACTTTATAAATTATAATTGCCAAAAAGCAACTAATATATTGTACGAGATTATGAAAATTCTAGAAACTAATTTAGCTTGAAGCAATTATGTTGTGTGGTAAAATCAAGTGTGATATTGTTCGTTTAGCGCAGATACTATATTATTATTTTTCTGAATTTTTTTATACTGCTTATGCTATAAGACCATAAATGAATCACAAAGACAGGTTATCAAATAGGATACCGATTTGAATGGTTAAAAAAACATTCGATTCCTATTAATGTGTTGATTAGTTTGTGGCTAAGCCAGGTCCAGCCTTTACGGAGAAATGGAGCAAAGAGTGCAGAAAATAGAAATCGATGTTATGAGAGAACGGAGTATCCGATTTGAATGATCCAAAAAACATTCAATTTGTAATGATTGCGAGAAGAAGTGATTAGTTTTTGACAAAGGCAGGTCTAGTCATTTAGAAGATACAGAGCTGAATGCGCAATAAATGGCAGTTTTTGATAGAACTAAGAGTCCGATTTGAATGATTTAAAAAACTTTCTGCTTGTGTTGACGATACGATTGCTTTTGAGGAAAGATTATTTTTTTTTATTCTATTTTTTTTCAATTTTTTTTTCTTTGATATCGAAAAATAATTCGGATTTTAATTCAAGTTTTAGCTAAGTTCTAAATATCACTTATATACTTCGAATAAATAATTTTAACTTTGCATTCCAGTTTATATAATACTAAGAAATATTAGTTAGTGTTCTTCATCATAAATCCGATTGATTAGGGGGCGTCTGTTAATCACGTGAGCTAGTTTTTAAGGATTTTTGGACCCACCCCTTGCCCTTGGTTATACATGCTGATATTCAAAATTACCACCCCCTCCTCCACCTTACATCACGTGATAAAACTGTAATTTTTTTTTTTTTAATTTTAATTTTTGAATTTTTTTTAAAGAAATCAATTAAAAATTAGATACACGTGATATCTTACTATACCCCTCCCTCCCCCACGTGATATTTGGTGATTTATTGTCAATCCCCTTCTTCCCCATAAAAACCTCATGTTTTTAATGGTCGCCCCATAGATAATAAATAAGCCCCCTTACGTTTTGTTTATTTACTTTTTATAAAATAAGAACCATGAAAGTTACATTGTTTATAATAATATTTTATTAAGGTACGGAAAGTTCCAGCAATTTACCTTAAGGCACGATGCCATACACCACTAGTTTATATTTTATAAATGCGTTTATCTTCTATATATATAAAAATAAGTCGGGTTTTCCTTCCCGTCGAAATAACCCCAGAACGCACGAACCGATTTCGACAATTTTGCATTCGTTGGAAAGGTCTTGGGCTCCGCAAGGTTTATAGCTAAGAAAATTAGTGGTGCATGGCATCGTGCCCTAATGCAAATTGCTGGAACTTCACGCACCGTAATTAAAAATTCGAGTAATAAAAATAATCAATAATTGTTTTAAATAATTGCAAATAGATTATCTTCTATATATATAAAAATAAGTCGGGTTTTCCTTCCTGACGAAATAACTCCAGAACGCACGAACCGATTTCGACAATTTTGCATTTGTTGGAAAGGTCTTGGGCTCCGCAAGGTTTATAGCTAAGAAAATTCGTGGTGCATGGCATCGTGCCCTAAAGCAAATTGCTGGAACTTCACGCACCATAATTAAAAATTCGAATAATAAAAATAATCAATAATTGTTTTAAATAATTGCAAATAGATTATCTTCTATATATATATATAAATAAGTCGGGTTTTCCTTCCTGATCAAATTTTTCCTTTTCAAATATAAAACAAACAAAAAATTTCTTCATCTTTCTCACGAAACCATCTGGTGGCGAAACGGAGTTCGTCGGGTTAGCTAGTATTTTATAAAATTAAATTTACTTTTTCGTCTTTTCAAAATACCGCCATGTGTGACAGTGCCTTTATCTTCTTGTCTTTTCACCGCCATGTGTGGCAGCGCCTTTATCTGTCAATTGACAGCCATGTTAAATTGAGGTTACAATTTTTAGAAAATTCTAAATTAGTATCAAAATGGCTTAAATAAATTAATTTGTGATAAATTTACTAGTTATAATATAAAATTTAGTGAAACATATTTTAAAATATTGTTTAAGTTATGTTTCTATGTGTTTTTAATACAACAAGAAAGAAATTGAAATGTCAGCAAAAGATCAAGAAATCAATAAAGCAACTAAAGTAATGTGCATTCAAATATGACAAAATTAAGTAAAAATTATATTATAAAATGGATAATACTTATGCCAAAGATTGTGCCAATTTATTTGAATCAGAAATATATTTAGAAGAAGAAGATGATGTAATTCTCACAAAGGCTATAAGAAACAAAGTACGTAAAGGCTCCAAAGTGCCAAAAATTCCAAGTAAAAAGTCTTTTATATGTACATATTGCCCAAAAGTCTTCACCCGCAAAGACTCTTTATCATCACACATCAGAACTCACACCGGTCCATTTGTCTGCATCATCTGCAACAAAACCTTTACAAATTCTCTGTCCTTAAAAAATCACTCCTACGCTTGTGCTAAATCACTCCAATGCTCCTACTGTGGTTTGACATTCTCTCGCCAAAGTCATCTAACATCTCACCTGAAATATCACACAGGAGAAGGCCTTTATGAATGCAAAGTTTGCACGAAAGTATTCAAAAGCCCTAGCGAGTTAGCAAGACACGAGGTGACCCATTCTGAAGATCGTCCTTACAAGTGTGAAATCTGCAATAAAGGCTTTTCTCGCTTGAATTATGTCTCAAGGCACATGTTTGTGCATAGCGAACAAAAACCATTTACATGCACTTATTGTAATAAAGGCTTTGTGGTGAAAAATGATTTACTCACACATTCTAGAATACATTCAGGTGAGCGCCCCTACAAGTGTGATGAGTGCAACAAAGCCTTCACAAGTTCTGTACGTCTCACAATGCACAAACGAATCCACACCGGGGACAGGCGTTATGAATGTCATTTCTGTGACAAAAAGTTTACCCAAATATCTATTTTAACAAGACACAAAGTTATCCATACTGGTGAAAGACCTTTTAAATGCAAGTATTGTGATAAGGCTTATACACAACCGGGGCCTTTGTCAACGCACACGAGGACTCATACAGGGGAAAAACGTTTTAAGTGTTTGACATGCAGTAAGATGTTTACTACTTCGAATGCTCTGGTGGTGCATACGAGACTCCATACAGGTGAAAGGCCCTATAAGTGCATGATTTGTGGAAAGGGATTTACACAGTCGCCTTTGTTGCAACGGCATATGAAGACTCACAATATTGTCTGAGAGGGAAGATAGGGGTGTAAATGAAGACTAAATAGTGGTAATGAGAGACAAGGAAGATATTGAAAAAGGTGCCAAATAAATTTTTTATATATATTTCAAGATTTTTATCGTAGGGTGCTACAAACCAAAGAATGTTTAGTATTAATTTTTAAACAATTTGATATGATTGAAATCACAAATTATCAAAAATTTTATCAAATTAGCATTTATTAACTTCCTGTAGGATAGTTATAGTAATGGGCCGAAAATCGAAAATGAAATTTTTTGAACTTCTCGACGTTTTGAGGGTTTCTGAACATTTTGGCATACCTCAGAAAAAATCGATGTGTGTGTATGTGTGTGTGTGTGTTTTGTATGTCCGCATTTTTTCGTAAGCGTTTTCGGGCGCACGGATCAACCGATTTGAATGCTTCGAAAAGCATTCGATCCCTATTGATAGCGAGATGTACTGATTAGTTTTTGGCAAAGGCAGGCCCAGCCGTTACGGAGATAAAGAGCAAAGAGTACAAAAAATCCGATTTAAATGATCTAAAAAACAATCATTTTGTAATGATTGGAAGAAGAGGTGATTAGTTTTTAGCAAAGGCAGGTTCAGCGGTTTCGGAGATACAGAGCTAAATGTGCAAAAAATGGCATTTTTGAGAGAACTAAGCGTCCGATTTGAATGATTCAAAGAACTTTCTGCTTGTTTTAACAAAATAATTGCTTTTGTAAAAAAATATTTAATTTTTTTTTTATATATCGAAAATATTTCAGATATTAATTTTAATTCTGGCTAAAGTTCTAAAGCTCACTTATATACTTTTAACAAATAATTTTAACTTTGCAATTCAGATTATATAATTCCTATAAATATTCGACAATGTTACAATATTTATAACAATCTATTTTAAAACATTTAATATTCTTCCTTCCGGAAGTTCCAGCAATTTTCCTTAAGGCACGATGCAATACACCACTAGTTCATTTATTTATTTATTACTTAGATTATAGTAAATTTGCGAATTTTATATTTTCTCGTTGTTCCAAGTCATTCTGAATCGTTTGACACCGAAATTAGGAAAAACTGATGGTGTATAGCATCGTGCCTTAAGGCAAATTGCTGGAACTTTCCGTACAACAATTAAGAAATAAAAATTAGCATTCAATAATGAATAGATATTATAAAAACTAGAACTTTCATTATTTATTCCTTATAGATAAAATATAACAGTTTATTGAATTAGTCAATGTCGTTTATAAATATTTATATAAAACCTAAATAAACAAAACTTAATGAAGTAAAATAAGAATGAAGGACTTTATCTCATATTTATAAGAAATATATAAATTGAATTGCAAAGTTAAAATTATTTATTTTAAGTATATAAGTGAGCAATAGAATTTTAGCTAGAAACGATTGTTATTGGGGGAAGCAAATTTTTTTATTTTATTTATTCTAAAAAAAATGCTTTAACAAAAACAATTGTTTTGTCAATATAAGCAAAATGTTTTTTGAATCATTCAAATCGGATGCTTTGTTCTCTCAAAAACGACCATTTTTTGCACATTTAGCGCTTTATCATAAATACTAATTACCACTTTTCCCCATTATTACGATTTTAATGTTTTTTGAATCATTCAAATCGGATGCTCTATTCTCTCAAAATCTCGATTTCTGTTTTCGGCACTTTTTGCTCTATATCACCGTAACGGTGGACCTACTTTTGCCAAAAACTAATCAGCACGTCGCCCCATCAGTAAGAATCGATGTTTTTGAATCATTCAAATCGGATGCTTTGTTCTCTCAAAAACTACAATTTTTTGCACAATTAGTTCTTTATCTCCAAAACAGCTGGACAGGTCTTTGCCAAAAACTAATCACCACTTCTCCCCATTATTACGAAATGAATGTTATTTGAATCATTCAAATCGGACCCTCCGTTCTCTCAAAATCTCGATTTCTGTTTTCGGCACTCTTTGCTCTATATCTCCGTAACGGCTGGGCCTGCTTTTGCCAAAAACTAATCAGCACCCCATCAGTAAGAATTGATTTTTATTTGAATCATTCAAATCGGATGCTTCCTTATTTCAAAAACTACCATTTTTTGCACATTTAGCTCTCTATATAAATATACAAGACTAGCAAACCGGGCGAAATCCGCTTCACCACCAGATGGTTTCATTTTATGTAACATTTCGTTTGGTGATTAAAAGATGAAGAAAAAATTTGTCTGCTGTTGTAATTGAATGAAAGTTTGCACAATACACGTGATTGATTTGATGGTTTCCAATTGAAATGTTAGGAAACGAATAACTTATTTTTTTACTTTTTTTGCACAATTTTACAGTGAACATAATGCCGGTTTGTCACATGAAAAATTGTAAGCAGAGAACAATGAGTAGCTGTCAAACAAAAAATATTAGTTGGTAGTACAGAGATAACGCTGTATGTGAAAAAAGTAAAAGTGTTTTCCGCTTTTCTGTTGAAATCTTCCTTTAATTTTCTTTGCTATAAACCTCACGGAGTCCGAGACCTTTCCAACGAATTCAAAATCGTCGAAATCGGTTTGTGCGTTCTGGAGTTATATCGTCAGTAAGGAAAACCCGACTTATTTTTATATAATAGATATAAAAACATTTTCATTTTCGATTTTTTTGACGGTTACAATAACTTATCCTATGGGAAGTTAATAAATTTCTTCTTTAAGAAATATTTGTTATTATATTTTTTTAACAATAACAATTCATAGTTTATATATATATTATTATAAACAAATATTTGTTTACGTATTTGAGTAGTTAAGTAACTTCTTGAGAATGCTTCCAATAATGAAATAAAAATAAGTCTTCTATCATTCAATAAAATGCTTAGTACGGCCTAGGAAATTTTTTATACAATTTAAGGAATCTTGTTGATAAAGTATTACAGAATTCTAGCTAATAAATATTTTTTACTATATTATATATTTATGGGCCAATTTTGCCGTACATAGACAATAAGATACCGTTGTTATGGCAATGCTATGTTATGCTTGTTTCTGGGTAGTAAAAATTGTGAAAATGTCTATCTAATTGTTGTACGATCAGGCGTATTTTACATATAAACAAGCAAGGAAGAATCTTATGATAACAGAATTTTTGAAGATGCTGTTATCATAAGATTCTTCTTTGCTTGTTTATATGTAAAATTCACTTGACCGCACAGCAAATAGATAAACATGGATAAAATTGTTGGTCACATTTTTCTTATGTAATGTCAAATGTAATGTTATATATATTTGTAATTCAAATGTCCCGCCATTACTATTAGTGATGTTGCTAACAGTCCTACCTACCATAAAACTATGTATCCGCCATTTTATATTTATGTTAATGTTAAAACTATGTAAAATAACTCTCTTCTTGCTGAACCGTGAAACAAGTAACATCTAAAATAAACTGAGTAATTTTAAAGAATCATTTTTATTATACCAAGACATTTTCACAGTTTTCACTACCAATAAACAAGCATAACATAGCGTTGCCATAACAACGCTATCGTATCTTCTAGGTTACGGTAGAATTGCCCCACTGATTTGAGGAATCGATTTTTGGATAAAATAAAAATGTTATTTTAATCGTATGAGTTGGTAGGTTGGTCAAAATACTATGTATTTGTTGTGACATCAGGTGTTTGACACATAAAACCTAACTTCATGTATGTGTTATCAAAGACATAAAAAACATAACATTACCATAACATTTCTATTTTATTCGAGAATCGGCTCATGTGTGTATTAATTTTAATATTAGTTGTTTTTTGCATGGCATATTAAGTTTTTTAAAACTATTTTGTAATGTTATTTACAAGTGAAAGGGAACAAAATGATACTAAATGGGTGTGAAAATACAATATATATTATAATTTGTAAAATAACGATTGATGTGTTCACCAAAGTGTTTCAATAAAAGCAATATAATCAACTATTTATTTATTTATTTTTCATGCGAAATTTTATTATTATTTTTTACGAAAATAAAAGTGTATTTTAGAAACTAAGGGACCGATTATGCCGCATAGTAGAAAAATGTTATGGTAAGACCATGTTACGCTCCAACTTGCATACATTATGCTACTGAATCAAAGTGAATACTGTCAAAATATCATGTATTTACTGCCCATTCATGCGTTTTTCACGTAAACTGCAACGTCACTCACATGTTATGAAGCTTGGTCAGAAGAACCCTGTTATGTAAGATCGTTTTTTTGACATTTATGCGGTTTCTAGGCTAGGTTTTCTATTTGACAACCTGAGAAAAACGCCTGACTGCATACCAACCACATGGCTTTGTCAATATTTAGTATGAAAAGTTCTTTATAACACAGCTTTGCCATAACATTTGTCTGTTATTTTTTATGCATATTTACGTGCTCAAACATTTTAACTAACACGAAAATAAAAGTATATTTTAGAAACTAAGGGACCGATTCTGCCGCATAGTAGAAAAATGTTATGGCCATGTTACGCTCCAACTTCCATACATTATGCTACTGAATCATACTGAATACTGTCAAAATGTCATGTATTAGCTGTGCATTCAGTCGTTTTACATATAAACTGCAACGCACTCGTATGTTATGAATCTGGGTCAGAAAAACCCTGTTATCTACGATCGATTTTTTTTTTTGACATCTGTGCGGTTTCTAGATTAGATTTTCTATCTGACATCTTCAGAAATACGCCTAACTGCACACCAACCACATGGCTTTGTCAATATTTAGTATGAAAAGTTGTTTATAACACAGCCTTGCCATAACATTTTTCTGTTATGCGGCGGAATCGGTCCATAAGTCTAATTGCAAAACTAATCTGAATTAATTCTTCGAAAAATGGAAAGGGGAAGTACCAAGGCAAATTTTAACGCGACAAGAACTCTATAACGAAAAAATTAAAATTAAATCTGACGTGATATCTATCCAAAGAAAAGGTGCATCAATGGTAACATGTCCTTTTTTGGTTGTTCGACTATTTCTATCTTTTATCTAAACCAAAATTGTGAAATTAATTTTTTATGAGAACAGGTTGGTTAGTTAGTTGACTAATATTTATTAAATAAATCAATGGTAATTGAATTGAAACATTTTTTTATTCTCATCACACCACTTGACTTGTTTTTGTACAAAATTGCTTGAATTTCGACTGTTCTCCTGGTAGATTAATTTTTTTATACTATTCCATTATGGAACATCAGCAAATTTTTGGTAGTATTATTTAGAATGTTTAAATCGAATTCCAATCTAGTGATTGGACGTATAAAATAAAATTGTTTTAAATGAACAAAATTGATTAATATACATTTGTTCTTCTGTTAAATTAGATAAAAAAAACACTATAAGTCTCTGTTTAAATTTCAAACCGTTTTCAATGACAAATGTGACTGCTCCCCTGGTATATCCTGACAGTAAATATGATGGATATTATAATAGTAGCAAACAAAATTTAAGTTCGACTTTCATTATTTTTACCTATAATGTTATATTATACATGTAATTGTAAAACAAACATTTACCGAAACTTTTTACAAATCGAATTTGAAGTATAACTTCAAAAAAATATAGACGCCAAAACATAGTAAGTAAAGTATTAAAATCAACCTATAATCTTACTTATTCTACAGCAACCAAAGAATAGCAATGCAAAACATGTGTAATCTGCCACTAAATGTATAAAAATATTATAATAAATAACTGTAAATTAATAAATCGATAGTCATAACAAATCACTTTTAAATCTGGTTAGATGGCATGAAAAAGGCACTTCTAACTTTGCAAAGACAAAAGGTATTAAGTAAAAACTTTTAGATAAATAAATTAGACCGATATAAAAATTAATGTAAGAATGATAGAATGAATAAATTAATATTATTATAACAATCCGTAAATTTGCGTGTAGTACAATAATAAAAAAAATCCAATCATAATCTATCCAATATCGTTAACTTTTAATCAATACTGTTGTGTCAAATTTCTCATCAAACATCATAATCAAAGTTCCAGAAATTACAAAAGAAATCCGAAGAGCAAAATCTGCAAAAGCACCTGGCGTTGACAGCATTAATATTAACATACTTAAAGAACTTCCCTACAAAGCCTACCGTTTCATAACAATCCTGTTTAACGGTATAATAAGACTTAAATCATATCCCGATCAATGGAAAATTGCTAAAATCATAATTATTCCGAAGCCTGGTAAAAATCCGAATGAAGTCCAAAGTTACAGACCAATTAGTTTACTTCCAACGTTATTCAAAATATTTGAGAAGGTCCTAATTAGTAAAATAAAACCCTTTATTTATGATAGCAACGTTATCCCTGAGCATCAATTTAGATTTTTAAAAAATTGCCGACAATATAAACAAGGCTTACCAAAACAAGAACTACTGTTCAGCTGTTTTCCTCGATATTAGTCAAGCCTTTGATAAGGTGTGGTACCCCGATCTTCTGTACAAAAATCAAAAATGCATTACCGATGGTATATACCTAATCATAAAGTCTTACCTGGAAGGTATAGCATTCTCATAGGGGTGAAAAATCCACATTACATCCAGTCAGATCGCGAGTGCCTCAAGGTAGTGTCCTTGGGCCACTATTATACCTCATATACACTGCGGACCTACCGCAGAAAGATGACATTTTGACAGCAACATCTGCAGACGACACAGGCATTCTGACAACACATGAAGATTCCATAATCACATAAAAAATGCTGCAGGATCATCTTGACGTGATACAAAAATGGTTAAGCTTGTGGAGAATAGAAGTTAACAGCAGCAAGTCAAAACACATCACTTTCACTCTCTGCAAAGGAACTTGTCCTGCAGTAAAACTTAATGACGAAATTATAGATCAAACAGATACAGTCAAATATCTAGGTGTACACCTGGATAAGAGACTAACCTGGAAAGCAAACATTAAGAAAAAGAGAAAGCAGCTTGAAGAAACCAGAAGAAGATATTGTTGGCTCCTTGGACTAAAATAAAAACTTGACGCATAATAAAATTTACCTCTTTAAAGCCATCAATAAACCAATTTGGACATATGGCATACAGCTATGGGGATCAGCTTCCAACTCAAACGCTTTAATAATTCAAAGATTTTAAAACAAGTTATTGACAGAAATTTTGAAAGCACCAAAGTATGTTCCAAATTGGTTAATACACAAAGGGTGCATTCGACTTGGACGCTTACGCGCTGTGAGCGCTCACGCTTATAAGCACGAATTTTTAGCGTTCGACTTGGCCGATAAGCGCTCAGAATCGATAACTAAATTCCGTTCGTTTTGGATACTGTGAGCGTCAATAAGCATCAAAATGGCGGCAACTGGCGGTAACGGTAATTGTGTAAATTTTATTACTTTCTGGATCATTCAGCGGGATTATAAAGAATTTAACAATTTAACAATTAATAAATAAATGAAATTTGGTTAGCTTATGCTTAATTAATAGTAATATTAAAATTAAAATTTAAAATTAATTGAATTTAAAATTAATTAATTTAATATTAATATTAATACTAAAAAATAAATGTGATATACAACTTGGCATTTTTGCGAGATTATAAAGAATTTAATAATTAATAAATAAATGAAATTTGGTTAGCTTATGCTTAATTAATAGTAATATTAAATTTAAAATTATTTAAAATTAATTGAATTTAAAATTAATTAATTTAATATTAATATTAATACTAAAAAATAAATGTGATATACAACTCGGCATTTTTGCGGGATTATAAAGAATTTAACAATTAATAAATGAATGAAATTTGGTTAGTTTATGCTTAATTAATAGTAATATTAAAATTAAAATTTAAAATTATTTAAAATTAATTAAATTTAAAATTAATCAATATTAATATTAATATTAAAAAATAATTGTGATATACAGCTTGCCATTTTTGCGGGATTATAAAGAATTTGACAATTAATAAATAAATGAAATGACAGATAGTAAAAACAACTGACGCTCACGCTCACGCTGCCCTACCCCATGGGGTTATACTTGTTTATCTATGGCCCTACCTCTGTGGCGTGAGCACGTATGAGCGCAAAATATGTGCTACGAGCATCCCACGATGGTGCTACGAGCGTACTTATGTGACACTCACAGCGCCAAGTCGAACGATGAAAGCGCGCTCACGTCGCGCTCACAGCGCGTAAGCGTCCAAGTCGAACGCACCCAAAGACACATGCACTCGCACAGTTAAGGATGAAATAATCGCTTACTCACACAAATATAGAAATCGTCTAGCTGATCACCCGAACTTGCTCGCGAGAAAACTTCAGAACAACTCTACCAGGGCCCGATTAAAAAGAAAAATTTTTCTGCACTGATCAACAATAGACAAGACCTTCGACAAATCTCTGGCAATGGTCAGATGATTTGTATTTTGCCAACGCCTTCAGTTTCATGTCAAATATTTTACTTGTTGTAAGTTTCAGGACAGTTGTAAAAATTATTTAAATAATAAAAAAAATACTGGTGTGTGTCTACCCTTAATAATAGGTCTTTTGTGTGTCCAACTTCAGCTCGTTAAAAATAAAATGGTTTCTTATTGGAACACTTCAGTTTGTTTATTATAACCTAAACATCGGCATGCGTTTAATTTTTCTGTTGAGAAAGTTCGTTGTGTAATAATTATAATAATTTAGAAACAAATGTGTTATATTTAATATTTAGTGATAATTTAAAACAAAAGTGTGAATAATCATTGTTAAAATGGTGATTAAATTGTGCAACCAATAGTGTAGTTTAAATAGTGTCTCAACACAAAAAAACAGATTAAAATAAATTAGACAATTGTTGGTTTATAATATATTTACACATCGATAAACATTCACGTTTGTTTTGTTTAATGTCTATTTATAAATAATTAGAATCTCAATGATGAATGATGAACAAACTGAATTTTTTTATATTAATAGTGTTCGATTTGCAGTTGCATCATATACAGTGCAACCCCGGTTAAGACGATCATGCTTAATACGATTACCCGTATATTATGTCACAGCAGTTTGCCATATCTCGCATCATACGCTTTCTCGCTTAAGACACGTTTATAGTCCCTGGAAGTGGGATTTTACTCTGCATATTAAAGGAATATTCTATGGACAGTAAAAATGGTAAGTTTTTAGATTCTATTAAATTAACTTTTACTGTGCCTGTTTTTATAATTGCTTAAGCATATACATTTTATTTTATATACATTAAAGTAAATGCATTTTGACCGATGAGTTTTTAATTTCTGAAACTAAAAAAAAATATGGTGCTATTAATGATATTATAAAATATTTTATAATATATAACTAAATATTGATTATTAAGTTTACCGGTCATCTATAATGTATCCAGATGAAAAAAAATGTTTAACGTAAAAGAAACATTGTGTTATCAATATTATTATAAAACATTATATAATATATAAATAAATAATGATTATTAAGTTTACAGGTTATCTATAATGTATTCCAATAAAAAAAATTTTAACGAGTCAAGTATATAAAACTTGTGTTATAGTTCCTTGAATTCATCTAAATTATTAGACGATTATTATTTAATCTGTTTATAAACCATATAGAACATTTTGTTACTCCTCATTCTTATCAAAAAAAACAGAAGAGTGAGTTTACTACAAAAACTACTTACCAAAGACACTGAAGAGTCAGTTTACTACAAAAACTTCTTATCGAAGATACAGAAGATTCAATTAACTACAAAAACTTTTTATTGAAGAGTCAGTTTACTACAAAGACTTCTTGTAGAAGACCTAGAAGAGTCAGTTTACTACAAAAACTTCTTATCCAAGACACAGAAGAGTAAGTTTGCTACAAAAACTTTTTATTGAAGATACAGAAGAGTCAGTTTACTACAAAGACTTCTTGTAGAAAATACAGAAGAGTCAGTTTACTACAAAAACGTCTTTCCGAAGACACAGAAGAGTCAGTTTACTACAACAACTCCTTATTAAAGACACAGAAGAGTCAGTTTACTACAAAGACTTCTTGTAGAAGACCTAGAAGAGTCATTTTACTACAACAACTCCTTATTAAAGACACAGAAGGGTCAGTTTACTACAAAGACTTCTTGTAGAAGACCTAGAAGAGTCAGTTTACTACAACTTCTTATTAAAGACACAGATGAGTCAGTTTACTACAAAAACTTTTGAAGACATAGAAGAGTCTGTTTACTACAAAAACGTCTTTCTGAAGATGCAGAAGAGTCAGTTTACTACAAAAACGTCTTTCTGAAGACACAAAAGAGTCAGTTTACTACAACTACTTCTTATCAAAGACGCAGAAGAGTCAGTTTACTATAAAAACTTATTGAAGACATAGAAGAGTCAGTTTACTACAACAACTCCTTATTAAAGGCACAGAAGAGTCAGTTTACTACAAAGACTTCTTGTAGAATACCTAGAAGAGTCAGTTTACTACAACAACTCCTTATTAAAGACACAGATGAGTCAGTTTACTACAAAAACGTCTTTCTGAAGACACAGAAGAGTCAGTTTACTACAACAACTCCTTATTAAAGACACAGAAGAGTCAGTTTACTACAACAACTCCTTATTAAAGACACAGAAGAGTCAGTTTACTACAAAGACTTCTTGTAGAAGACCTAGAAGAGTCAGTTTACTACAACAACTCCTTATTAAAGACACAGAAGAGTCAGTTTACTACAAAGACTTCTTGTAGAAGACCTAGAAGAGTCAGTTTACTACAACAACTCCTTATTAAAGACACAGAAGAGTCAGTTTACTACAAAAACTTCTTGTAGAAGACCTAGAAGAGTCATTTTACTACAACAACTCCTTATTAAAGACACAGAAGAGTCAGTTTACTACAAAGACTTCTTGTAGAAGACCTAGAAGAGTCAGTTTACTACAACAACTCCTTATTAAAGACACAGAAGAGTCAGTTTACTACAAAAACTTCTTGTAGAAGACCTAGAAGAGTCATTTTACTACAACAACTCCTTATTAAAGACACAGATGAGTCAGTTTACTACAAAAACGTTTTTCTGAAGACACAGAAGAGTCAGTTTACTACAACAACTCCTTATTAAAGACACAGAAGAGTCAGTTTACTACAAAGACTTCTTGTAGAAGACCTAGAAGAGTCATTTTACTACAACAACTCCTTATTAAAGACACAGAAGGGTCAGTTTACTACAAAGACTTCTTGTAGAAGACCTAGAAGAGTCAGTTTACTACAACTTCTTATTAAAGACACAGATGAGTCAGTTTACTACAAAAACTTTTGAAGACATAGAAGAGTCTGTTTACTACAAAAACGTCTTTCTGAAGATGCAGAAGAGTCAGTTTACTACAAAAACGTCTTTCTGAAGACACAAAAGAGTCAGTTTACTACAACTACTTCTTATCAAAGACGCAGAAGAGTCAGTTTACTATAAAAACTTATTGAAGACATAGAAGAGTCAGTTTACTACAACAACTCCTTATTAAAGGCACAGAAGAGTCAGTTTACTACAAAGACTTCTTGTAGAATACCTAGAAGAGTCAGTTTACTACAACAACTCCTTATTAAAGACACAGATGAGTCAGTTTACTACAAAAACGTTTTTCTGAAGACACAGAAGAGTCAGTTTACTACAACAACTCCTTATTAAAGACACAGAAGAGTCAGTTTACTACAACAACTCCTTATTAAAGACACAGAAGAGTCAGTTTACTACAAAGACTTCTTGTAGAAGACCTAGAAGAGTCAGTTTACTACAACAACTCCTTATTAAAGACACAGAAGAGTCAGTTTACTACAAAGACTTCTTGTAGAAGACCTAGAAGAGTCAGTTTACTACAACAACTCCTTATTAAAGACACAGAAGAGTCAGTTTACTACAAAAACTTCTTGTAGAAGACCTAGAAGAGTCATTTTACTACAACAACTCCTTATTAAAGACACAGAAGAGTCAGTTTACTACAAAGACTTCTTGTAGAAGACCTAGAAGAGTCAGTTTACTACAACAACTCCTTATTAAAGACACAGAAGAGTCAGTTTACTACAAAGACTTCTTGTAGAAGACCTAGAAGAGTCATTTTACTACAACAACTCCTTATTAAAGACACAGAAGAGTCAGTTTACTACAACAACTCCTTATTAAAGACACAGAAGAGTCAGTTTACTACAAAGACTTCTTGTAGAAGACCTAGAAGAGTCAGTTTACTACAACAACTCCTTATTATAGACACAGAAGAGTCGGTTTACTACAAAAACTTCTTATCCAAGACAGAAGAGTCAGTTTACTATAAAAACTTCTTACTGAAGACACAGAAGAATTAGTTTACTATAAACACTTCTTATCAAAAAAACTGAACAGTTAGTTTACTATAAAAACCTCTTGAAGATACAGAAGTGACTCTTGTGTGTCTTCTATAAGGAGTTTTTGTAGTAAACTGACTCTTGTGTATCTTCATTAATAAGTTTTTGTAGTAAACTGACTCTTCTGTGTCTTCAATAAAAAGTTTTTGTAGTAAACTGACTCTTATGTGTCTTCATTAATAAGTTTTTATAGTAAACTGACTCTTGTATGTCTTCAATAAGAAGTTTTGTAGTAAACTGACTCTTATGTGTCTTCATTAATAAGTTTTTGTAGTAAACTGACTCTTCTGTGTCTTCTAGAAGAAGTTTTTGTAGTAAACTGATTCTTCTGTGTCTTCAATAAGAAGTTTTTGTAGTAAACTGATTCTTCTGTGTCTTCATTAATAAGTTTTTGTAGTAAACTGACTCTTCTGTGTCTTCAATAAGAAGTTTTTGTAGTAAACTGACTTTTCTGTGTCTTCAAAAAGAAGTTTTTGCAGTAAACTAACTCTTCTATGACTTCGATAAGAAGTTTTTATAGTAAACTGACTCTTATGTGTCTTTGATAAAAGTTTTTGTAGTCAACTGACTCTTTTGTGTCCCCGATTTGAAGTTTTTGTAGTATTTTACTTAAAAGAAACTTAATTATTATAACTACCTCCTTTCTCTGATAATATATCAAATCATTGTCGGGTTCTAGTAAAAGGCAAAGTTTCACTTACATCTTAACTACATTAAATATGTTTTGTATCGAAATAAATAAACTAGACATGCATGGGACCCTGAATTAAAGCAAATTGCTGGAATTTCCCGTACTGTAATGAACTATTTAAAGAATTTTAAATGTTTTTAGCTTAATTAATCTAACATCATAAATACATACAGCAATTCAATGTTCTCTAATAATAAATAATTATTCAAAAGATTCTATCATAGAATTAAACACACATTTGTTTTTTTAACTTATTTATATGTTCATTGATAACAATCACTAAGTTTAAATAATCACAAATTTATAAAAAAAAAACAACAAACTTGATTATAAATAAAATTAAGATTTATCATCGCCAAGTTTGTTTTCCATCTTATGATTGATCTTCTGGTGTCTCATCAAGCTCGCAGCATATTTAAATTTCCTATCACAGTGAGGACATTGTACAGGTTCTACGTCTGCATGGCTCATCATATGCCTCGAAAGTTTAAACTCGTCACTGAAGGTCTTAAAACAAATCTGACATGTAAAAGGGCGTTCCCCTGAGTGAGTTCTTTCGTGTCTCTGTAAACTACTTGGGTTTTTAAAATACTTTTCACAAAACGAGCATTTATATTTTCTATCAACGTCATGAATTTTGATGTGCTTTTCTAAACCATTAGAGTTTGTATAAGCTTGATCACAAAAGGTGCATTTAAAAGGCCTGTCTTCAGTGTGGCTTTTCATGTGGTTAGTTAAATTACTTGGTTGCGTGAAAACTTTTTCACAATGTGGACACTTAAATGATTTTTCAGCTGAGTGAAGGTACATATGATTCGACAAGCTTGACGCTTGCCTGAAAGACTTAAAACAAATATTACACATAAAAGGGCGCTCACCAGTATGCGTTCTGAGGTGCGAGACTAAATTGCTTTTAACTAAGAATGTTCTATCGCAGATATCGCATTTGTGTGGACGTTCCCCTGTGTGTATTTTCTTATGTTCAGTCAAATGGCCTCGTTGGGAAAATGTCTTGCCACATTGTGAACATTTATAAGGCTTTTCAGATGTATGTATTCGATAATGGATTTTTAGGACATGTTTACGACTGAATTGTTTGCCACATACATTGCAGACGTGGGTTTTTTCATTTGTGTGGGTTCTGATGTGTCGTAAAAGAGCATGATTGTATTCGAAGGATTTGTCACAGAAGGTACATTGGAAGGGTTTTTCGTTTATGCTGTTTTGGTCTTGGGAGTCTTCTTCAATGATCTCTTCTTTTATCTCGTACTCTAGAGGATCAAAATTTGTAGAGGTAGTTTCGTCTTCTGAACATATTTCTGATTTGATATTTACTATTTCATGTACAATTTCATTTATTTCATTATTTTGTACACAAGTATCTGTTCTACAATCCATTTTGTGGAGGTTGAAATTACTAAATAAAGGATTTCATTGCACACAACATATAATTTTCGTTATAAATTAATTTAGCTTCATTTTATTACTTAATACAAATTTATCAATACTATAATATAAATATAATAAATTAACTTATTTAATTATAATTATTTTGATTTAATAAATATTTTTTATAACCTATGAATATATGAAATGTCAAATTATCAATGATACCAACATATTACATCTAAAAGACAATAGGCAATAGTGGCCAACTTCATAAACATGTCATTAGCTCTGCGGCTTCCAAACTGTGAGGCACGTACATCTGTTTCTAAGACTCTATTTTCCGAAAATAACCCAAATGTTTTGAAATGTTATGAAAAAATAAACAAACTAGTTGGTATTGGTATTTTGCCTCGAGCCAAGTTACATGAACTTCCCGATATGTGTAATTAATCGAATTAATCAATAAGAAATAAATTAATTCATAAGTTATTAAAAGCATTTCGAGTGAATTTATTACTCATAATTGAAAACGAAAGAACAAGTTAACTCGAGCATTTTCTAAAAGCAAATTTTCACAAATCAATCATTTTTATAATTGAACCAGTTTCCGTAGGACTTTAATGATTTAGTATGTTTATTAGGACCAAGTACTCTATCGTTATACCAAGTAAATCGTCTAATTTTAACTTTAACAAACGTCAAAAAAATACCCATTTTCTCAAACTTTGATCATTTTTTAAAATCAAACTACTTGTCGTAAGGCCGTAATGGTTCAATAAGTTGTATAAGACCATGATATAAATCATCAAAAAAAGTTTCATAAAAATCGGCTCAATTTTTTTTTCAACAACGAATTACAAGAAAACGGCTCGGTAGGTTTTCACCTAAAACTAATCAGTATCATTTCCAACTAATATCTTTCGAACAGTTTTTGATTTTTTAAAATCGATTCGGTAGAATGAGCTTAAATGTGGACGAAAAGTTTAACCATTTTTTCCAAATTTCAAAGAAACGGCTCGGCCGATCGTCGCACAAAAGTGACAAGCGATAGTCCTCATTAAGACACATCAAATGGTTTTTAAATTTCTGAAATCGGTTCAGGCGTTTTTGAGCAATCGTCGATGAAAGATCTAATTTTGATAAATGCCAAAAAAACGATACTAATTTTTGCAAACTTTGACGAATTTTGAATGCTAAACTAGTTGTCGTAGGACCGTAATACTTTAGTATGATGTAGAAGACTATCGCCAAAAAATAATAATAAAAACGTCGAAAAAAATTTTTTAAAACTTTATTACAAGAAAACGGCCCGGCCGATCTTCACCAAAAACTAATCAGCACGATTTCCGACCGATATCCTTCGAACGGTTTTTGAATTTTCAAAATCGATTCAGAATTGCGGGCTAAAACGTAGACGAAAAATTGTTCACTTTTCTGCAATTTGCAAAGAAACAGCTCGGCCGATCGTCCCACTCAGAAACGCTAGTCCCCGTCGAGATACATCGAATGGCTTTTAAATTTTTGAAATCGGTCCAGCCGTTTCTGAGAATTTGTCGATTTACGGCAAAAAATCTGTTCACATACACATACACACACACACACATACTTTTTCCAAATTGGGTCTCATTCGATTCAGAATGGCTTGAAACGTCGAGAAAACATAAAATTAGCGAATCGGATTTTTTGATGAAAACATAAACTTCTCCTTCGGGAAGTTAAAAACTAGTGGTGTATGGCATCGTGCCTAAGGCAAATTGGTGGAATTTCGTGCAGCGTAACCATATCTTCGAGGGATATTAAATATTTCAAATAGATTATTATAAATACTGTATTCTCTAATATTTATTTATAAGAATTATATAAACTAAATTACAAATTTATAATTAATCATTTAAAGTATATAAGTGAGCAAAAATAACTTTTATGTTAGCAATTCTGGGATAAAATAGAAATGTTATGTCACGGGTCTAGAATCGTATGAGTTCGTAATCACGAACTAACAACTTTGCTCTTTGATCGATTGTTTCACACGTGAAAGCTAACCTCCAAACGGCATCAACGTGAGAAATTAACTTCAGTTTTCAGTATATATTATCAAAGTGATAATAGAAGGTTGCACTTAATATGTGCTGATCAGTTTCTGGCAAAAACAGGTCTAGTCGTTTCGGAGATATGGATAATAAAATGCAGAAAATAGAAATCGAGTTTTTGAGAGAACGGAGCATCCGATTTGAATGAACCAAAAAACATTTTATTCGTACTGATGGGGAGAAGTGTTAATTAGTTTTTGGGAAAGGCAGGTACAGCCGTTTCGGAGATACCGAGTTTAATGTGCAAAAAATTAGAGAGAACTAAACACCTGATTTGGATGATTCAAAAAAACTTTCTGTTTGTGTTGACGAAACAATTGCTTTTGGAAAAAAGATTTTTTTTAATTTTTTTTTTTAATCTTCAAAAAAAATTTTTTTGATATCGTAAATAATTCGGATTTTAATTTCAATTCTAGCTATAGTTGTAAGGCTCACTAATATACTTCAAATGCTATTCTGTTTCTATAAATTCATATAAATATTAGACAATGCCCTTCATTTTATATTTGATTGATTGATTGAGCTTTGTTTATTTACTTTTCAGTGAACATATATAAGTTACCATTAGCATTTTTTTGCTAATTAAAAGAAAAGGTTGACCTTAACGAATTTTATCAAATATTTTTTAAATTTTGGAAATTGGTGTAGCCGTTTTTGAGAAAGCTTCAATGAAAAGTTCACATATGGAATCACACATACTTCTTGGAATCGAGCAATTTAGAATGACTTGATACATCAAAATATCACAAGTCGTTTCACACTTGTATTTTCGAAGTTATTAGTATTAACAAAAAAAATTCTGTCACTATGCCAAGTTTCATTAATTAAAAAGAAGCGGTATTGTTGATATTTTCGAAAAACTATTCCGCACAATTATGGCTTATTCATTAATGTTGACAAATTATTTGCATTTTTTGCTAATTATAAAAGAAAAGTTTTGTTTTTAGCGAGTTTTATCAAATGGTTATTAAATTTTTCGAAATCAATGCAGCCGTTTTTGAGAAAGCAAGCGTCGATGAAAAGTTCACATATGGAATCACACATACTTCTTGGAATAAAACGATTTAGAATGACTCGACACATCGAGATATCACAAATCGTATCATACTTGTATTTTCAAAATTAGTAGTATTAACATAGTTATTTCTATCACTAGGCCAAGTTTCATTAGTTAAAATGAAACGGTTTGCTGATTTTTTCGAAAAACTATTTAGCACGATTTCTAACTTATTCTTTATTGTTGTTGAATTATACGCATTTTTTGCTAATTAAAAAGAAATGGTTTGATCTTAACGAATTTTATCAAATATTTTTAAAATTTTGGAAATTGGTGTAGCCGTTTTTGAGAAAGCTTCAATAAAAAGTTCACATATGGTATCACACGTACTTCTTGGAATCGAGCAATTTAGAATGACTTGACACATTGAGATATTACAAATCGTATCATACATGTATTTTCGAAATTATTAGTATTAACAAAAATATTCTTTATTACTGTGTAAAGTTTCATTATTTAAAAAGGAGCGGTCTTGTTGATTTTTTCGAAAAACTATTCCGGACGATTTCTGACTTATTCTTCAATTTGCATTTTTTGCTAATTATAAAAGAAAATTTTTGTTTTTAACGAGTTTTATCAAATGGTTATTAAATTTTTCGAAATCTGTGCAGCCGTTTCTAAGAAAGCAAGCGTCAATGAAAAGTTCACATATGGAATCACACATACTTATTGGAATAAAAGATTTAGAATGACTCAATACATCGAGATATCACAAATCGTATCATACTTGTATTTTTGAAATTATTAGTATTAACAAAAAGTTTCTCTATCACTATGCCAAGTTTATTAATTAAAATAAAACGGTCTTGCCGATTTTTACGTATAACTATTCAGCATGATTTCTAACTTATACTTTAATGTTGACAAATTATTTGCATTTTTTTGCTAATTATAAAAGAAAAGGAAAACCTTAACGATTTTTATCAAATAGTTTTTAAATTTTCTGAATTCGGTGCAGCCGTTTTGGAAAAAGCGTCAATGAAAAGTTTACACATATTGAATCACATATACTTCTTGGAATCACACGATTCATAATGACTTGACACATGGAGATATCACAAATCATATCAAAACTATTCAGCAAGATTTCTAACTTATTATTAATGTTGAGAAATTACTTGCATTTTTTGGTGCAGAAATGATTTGACCTAAACGATTTTTATCAAATGTTTGAGAATGAAAAGTTCATATATAAACGTAGATACATAGTTCTTGGAATCAAACGATTTAGAATGACTTGACACATCGAGATATTACATTTTTTTTTTAATTACAATATTTATTACAACTGTTAAATAGTTAACATCTAGCAATATTGATAAATAAAAACATAAATTTAAATAAATAAGAGTGCAAAGGATAGAAATTACATGAAAATAATATCTCGTATTTTCGATATTGTTAATATTAACAAAAAGTTTCTTTTCTTCCTCAAAGTTTGACAAGCACTAGGTTTTAATATTGCAATGGTGGCAGCACTACTTTTTGACAGACGTTCAACTTCGGCGCCATGTTTGACAGTTGAATGCAAATGTCAAATATTTGTATATTGTTAATTATACTAATAATAATTTATTTATGTATTAAATTTATAAAAATATCTATAACTTGTTAATTGCTAGTACAAAAATAATAAATAATGTCTGAAGACACCGAAGTGATTGCAAGCAATGTCAATACTGATGCAATAGAAAAAGTTCAACCACGAGAGACTCCTGTTACTGTAGACTTAGAGGATTCACAAAGTATTAAATCAGAAATAGATTCTGAGGATGAAATTAGTTTACAAAAATTCATGACATCTGAATTGACTGTAGACGAGGATAAGGTGATAGAATTAAATGTTAAAAAAAAGTCTTATCCTTGTGAAATCTGTGGCAAAGACTTCCCCAAACCTTTCATGTTATCAAGACACACAACAGTCCACACCGGTATCAGAGCTTACAAATGTAATTATTGTGGCAAAGCCTTCAAACAACCTGGTAACTTATCAACACATTACAGAATCCACACCAGAGAAAAAGCCCACAAATGCAAAATATGCAACAAAGCCTTCGACAGATCACTATCCTTAACCAAACACATGAGCACTCATGCTGCAGAACGACCTTTCAAATGTGAATTATGCCAAAAGACATTCTCGGTAATGTATTACCTAAATAGACATAAATTAACTCATAGCGGTGAAAGACGTTTTAAATGTGAAACTTGTAATAAATTTTTCACACAAAAAATTAGTTTAAAGGAGCACTTAATCACGCATAGCGAAAAACGTCCTTATAAATGTGAATTATGTGGTAAGACTTTCCAACGGTCTCGTGTTTTGAAAGATCATATGTTTACACACACTCGGACTAGTCCTCATAAATGTGAAATATGTTTTAAAGTTTTTGCTACGGTTTCTAATTTAAAGAATCATAGGAAAACACATGAAGCCGAGAAAAATAATGTGAGTGATAGTAATTGCCATGAAAAATAATGCTCTGGCGGCAAAATACATATAAATCTCGCAATTCGCGAGTGGAAAGGGTTAAGAAGGAAACTATTGGTTGAAGAATTTATTTAGACGAATTATTGTTACACATTAAAAAATAATTAATTAGTTATCTCTTTTTAGAAAAATATTGTGTTAATAGAATAGATATTTTTATATTAGGTAAAGTTTTTATATTATGTTTGTATATGAATGTTATTGCATATGATGTGCAAAAAAAAAAATTATGGGGCAATTCTGCTGTAACAGAGCTCATAACATAGCGTTGTCATGGTAACATAAGAAGAATCTTATGATAACTATTGCAGTTATCATAAAATTATCAAAATTCCAGTTATCATAAGAAGAATCTTATGATAACTGCATCATCAAAGATTCTATGATGTGCAAAAACAAGTGCGCGTAAGGTTCACATGTGATTGAAGTAAAAGTTTTTTTGCTAATGATGGCATTTAAGTAAAATAAACACATCATACAACAATTTTGAATAATGTTCATTAATAATATGGTAACACTTGTGATGCAGACATTTTTTAATGTCAAACCATTATACAAATTTATATAGTAATAATTATAAATTATATATTTGTAATACCATTTAAAATATTTTTAATGTTTGAAAATAATAATGTAATTAAAGTCACACTTAAGACATGATCGGTTTGTCATTGTAATTAGCATGTAGGACTTGAACATTTATTAGAGAAATGAAGTAATTGCTGATTCATAAATTCTATAATGTCTGTTCACACAGTGAACTTATAACAATCTTGAATAATTTCATTAACACTATCAATAAATAAACTGCATATATATCTATTATGAAGTATATCTGTATATAAATGATACACAGATACACAAACTATTATTGTGCTTGATCTCTTGTTTAGAGTATTAAATCTGAATATCAATTTATTCTTCATTATTTATAAAAATATACTCCTTTGTAATACTTAAGACCCATCATGATTGAAGAACATGTAGACTTTCTCTTAACTTCCAAAAGTGTCTGAGATATAATTCTGAAAAGATATATCTTTGGCATGATGGAATAAAGTTGTACTGCTTTAATATTTGTTAATATCTGAAAAAAAATGCGGAGAATTATTATGTTAAACAACGCCTAAATAAATATTGTTTTCACAATTTCACTTATCATGTAATCAAAATTAGCATACATTCATTGACTGCTTGTTTTTTTTTACTATTTCGCTGGTAATACAGTCTCATTCTGTGAGCAGCTGTAATAACTGTCTTGCCTATAAAACTAATTTCCATTTTGATAACCACAAAAATATGTAGTAACTACGAATAATACAAATTACTTCAATAAACTTTTCCTACACGTCAGATTCACTGAAGATGGGTCAAATCAAGACCCGAAACGTATGCTCTCTTAATAAAAATATTTTCTTTCAATAAAACTGTTTTTTTACTTGATGGATGCCCAAGAATAATTTTATCATATTATTTCACCATCTGAAGAAAAACCTTTCGCTTTATATATATATATATATATATATATATATATATATATATATATATATATATATATATATATATATATATATATATATATATATATATATATATATATATATATATATATATATATATATATATATGTATACATGTACACAAATATATTCCAACAATTTTACGATTTATTCTAAGTGCTAAATTTAGGGGTTAATTTTTTTATTAAAATTATTATTTCATTTTTAATAAAATTAAATTTAATTAAAATTAATAGATACATATATGGTTTGTTTAATTTTAAAAATTCATCGAAGTTTGAGAAAATGAATAGCATTGATTAAATGAATAGCGATAAAATATCTCGTATTAATTTTTTACCAGAATTCAAAAATAAAACAAAATTGTTTAAAAAAAATCCAAAAATTTAACGTTTTTATAGTTTGAGTACTAAAATTTAGAACAAATCCTTGACAAATTCTTTTTAGCGCGCGTTGTAAAGTACTGCCGTCTTTTACTTTGTCAAAGTGATTTCACGCCTCATGTTACACGTTTCCACTCCCATTAGAGGTAGTCAATTTTTGGAAGCCTCGTTTTTATTAAAAGACGAGGCTCAATATGCAAATTAAACTAGATGTAAGTGACATTTTGCCTTGAGGCAAGTTGCATGAGTAAATAACAGAGGTTTGTTAAGATTAGACCTTTCATCGACGTTTTTTCAAAAACGGGCAAGTCAGTTTCACAACATTTAAAAACTATACGCATTGGTTAGTTTTTTTATACGATCTGCTAAGCCGTTTCTTTAGAATTAGCATAACAGTGCAAAATTTTAAATAAATTTACTCGCCCGTTTTTGTAAAACGGCGATGAAAGTTCTGATTTTAATAAACCTCTGTTATTTACACATGCAACTTTCCTCAAGGAAAAATGCTACTTATAACTAGTAAACTTCCCGTAGGTTAGATATAGTAATGGGCTGAAAATCGCAAATGAAAATTTTTGCATTTCTCGAAGGTTTCTGAATATTTTGGCGTACCTCAGAAAAAAAATTTGTTCACGGTTTCGATTGCACGGATCAACCGATTTGAATGGTTTAAAAAACATTCGATTCCTATTGATAGGGAGATATGCTGATTAGTTTTTGGCAAAGGCAAGTCCCGCCGTTACGGAGATACGGAGTAAAGAGTGCAGAAAATACAAATCGAGTTTTTGAGAGAACGGAGTCTCCGATTTGAATGATCTAAAAAACATTGAATTTGTAATTATTGGGAGAAGAGGTGATTAGTTTTTGGCAAAGACAGGTCTAGCCATTTCGATGATACAGAGCTAAATGTGCAAAAAATGGCAGTTTTTGAGAGAAATAAGCATCCGAATTGAATGATTCAGAAAATATTCTGCTTGTGTTGACACAACAATTGCTTTTGGTTTTTTTTTGTATATTGAAAATAATTCAGATTTCAATTCTAATTCTGGCTAAAGTTTTGAAGCTCACTTATATACTTTAAATAAATAACTTTAACTTTGTAATTCAGTTTATATAATTATTATAAATAAATATTAGACAAATGTTAACAGTATTTATAATAATCTATTTCAAAACATTTAATATTCCTCGAACATTTCGTTACGGTACGGGAAGTTCCAGCAATTTGCCTTACGTCACGATGCCATACACCACAAGTTCATTATACAATCAAAGAACTCTTTGACGCGACACAACAACCAATCACAAACACCAGTACAGAAATGATCTCATCGAGAGCGAATTACGAATCATTGGCACTCGACTCGGCCGTAACGCTTTTTCCGTTGCATTTGCACAGATTTACTTCCTAGTTGCGCCTAAAGAAGTTTTACTTCAGGAAGGCAAAAAAATCCCAAAATTTCATTTTTTTTAAATAAAAAATGATTTGGATTTTAATTTTAATTATAATTACAATTCTAAAACTTTCTTTGCTTATATACTTCAGATCAATAATTTTAACTTTGCAATTCAGTTTATATAATTCTTAGAAATATGAGATAAGTTCCTTCATTCTAATGAATTCCGCTTGATCAAGTTCTGTTTAATTACTTTTCATGTAAATATATATGAACGTCGTCGTCTAATTTATAAACTCTTATATTTTGTCTTATGTAAATTAATATTTCTAGAATATTTTATTACGGTACGGAAAGTACCAGCAATTTGCCTTGAGGCACGCTACCATGCACCATTATTAACTTCTCATAGGGTAAGTTATAGTAATCGCAAAAAAATCGAAAATGAAAATTTGTATATATCTTCACGTTTCAAAGGTTTCTGAATATTTTGGCATACCTTAGAAAAAATGGAAGTATGTGTGTGTGTGCGGATACAAATTTTGGTCGACGATTTCGGGAACAAGGATCAACCGATTTGAATAATTCAAAAAACATTCGATTCTTATTGATAAGGAGACGTGCTGATTAGTTTTTGGTAAAAGCAGGTCTAGCCGTTCTGAAGATACGAGGCAAAAAGTGCGAAAAACGGTAACCCAGTTTTTAAGAGAACGGAGGTCCGATTTTAATAATTAAAAAAAAATTTACTTGTATTAGATGAAGAACTGATTGAATTTTTGGGAAGGCAGGTCCAGCGATTATGGACTCTCAATAAAAATAAGTTGAAAAAATGGCATTTGGCGGTCAAAAATGTTTATTGGACATATGCACAACAAATTATCAGATATTTTATCGAGATTTTAATAATGTGTACATATTTTATGTAAATTTTTCTGGGTTCCGTACCAAGATTTTTAATAACGGTACGGGAAGTTCCAGCAATTTCCCTTGAGGCACGCTACCATGCACCATTAGTTTAAATATAAAATTTCGCGCGTTTGTACGTTAAGTTGACAGATGAAGCATAGAGAACTATATTGAATTTAGAGAGATGCGACGCTCTTATCAAATATCGAAATAACGTTCACTCTTTCTGAAAACATTGTCTATGCATAAACAATCAAGTCAAATGTCAAACAGGTGTCAGACATTAACCTCTTCATTTTCTGCAATAAAAATTAATTTAGTTCGATTCATTATCACATTTAAATAGATTATTAACTAAAATAAATTAATATATAGTGTACGACTATTTTCGTTAACGTTTTTTTGAGTATTCGCGGTGAAAATATCCTAAAATGGCTGAAGAAACAACTGTGTCTATAATCAAAACTGAACCATCAAAATATTCAATAGAAGACATTAAGCATGAATATCAGGATGAATTTGATAAGTCTGAAACGTGCCTGGAAAGATTCATGAATTCCGAAGTATCCATAGAAGAAAAAGTCAAACAAGAGGTAATTGAATCATCTTCTTATAATTGGGACATCAGTAATAGTTCATTTTCAGAAGAACATTATTTAGAAGAGCAAACTGTACTTAGTCAAAGTGAAGGAAGGTCCTATAAATGTGATATATGCTACAAATCATTCAGACACCCATCAGTCTTGTTAAGACACAAGCTGATCCATACAGGTGAACGGCCCCATGAGTGCAAAATCTGCAATCAGACATTTGCCCAACCAGGCACTCTAAAACGCCACATGGTCACCCACACTGGAGACCGTCCTTTTAAATGTGAAATATGCAATAGGACTTTCAACAAATCATATAATTTAAAACACCACATGCTTGTACATACGAAAGACCTCCCTTATAAATGTGAGACATGCAGTAGAACATTCAGACGAGCAGATGCTTTGAAAACACACATGCTTATACACAATGGTGTACGCTGTCACGAATGCAAAATATGCAATCAGACATTCACACAAGCAAGCAGTCTCAAAAGGCACATGGTTGCTCATACCGGAGAGCAACCTTTTAAATGTAAATTATGCAGTAGGACATTCAATAGATCGTATAATTTAAAACAACACATGCTTGTTCATTCAGATGACCCTTTTGAATGTGGAATTTGTAGTAGAAAATTCAGACAATTGGATGCTTTGGAAACCCACATGCTTAATCATAGTGCAGAACGACCTTATGCATGTGAAATATGCAAGAAAACATTTTTACAGTCGAGTACCTTGAAAGAACACATGGTTGTTCATTTCGGAGAGTCATCGTTAGAAATTGGAAAAGAAATTTACTTGTGAGTGCAATTAAAGGTGACACAAGATTATTCATAGTGTAGATCGAAATGAATATCAATAAAAATTGTATAAACAGAAACTAACTGAGTGCGTTAAATATGATAGTTTTATAAGTAACTTTAGTTTAATATTAAGGGAAATCAAATAAGACACCATTTTATAAATGTTAAATTTTAAATAAATTATTTACTTTTTAATCGTGTTGTTTATATCATTAAATGTAAACTAACTAGCTGTAAGTGGAATTCTGTCTTGAGGCAATTATGGCATCGTGCCTTAAGGCAAATTGCTGGAACTTCCCGTACCGTAACGAAATGTTCGAGGAATACTGAATGTTTTCAAATAGATTATTATAAATATTGTAACATTGTCTAATATTCATAAGAATTATATAAACTGAATTGCAGAGTTGAAATTATTTGTAAAGTATATTAGAACTATAGTCAGAATTAAAAATAAAATCTGAAATATTTTCGATATACAAAAAACTTAAAAAAAAAACAAAATCAATTATTTTGTTAAGACAAGCAGAAAGTTCTTTGAATCATTTAAATCGGACGCTTAGTTCTCTCAAAAATTGCCATTTTTTACATATTTAGCTCCGTATCTTCAAAATGGTTGGGCCTGCCTTTGCCAAAAACTAATAAACACTTCTCCCAATCATTACTAATTGAATGTTTTTTAGATCATTCAAATCGGATACTCCGTTCTCTCAAAAATTCGATTTCTATTTTCTGCACTCTTTGCTCCGTATCTCCAAAACGGCTGGGCCTGCCTTTGCCAAAAATTAATCAGCTCTTTTCCCTATCAATAGGAATCGAATGTTTTTTGAAACATTTAAATCGGTTGATCCGTGCGTCCGAAAACGTGACTGGAAATTTGTATCCATACATACATACACACACACACACATCCAATTTTTCTGAGGTATGCCAAAACGTTCAGAAACCTTCAAAACGTCGAGAAATGTAAAAATTTTCAATTCCGATTTTCGGCCCATTACAATAACTTACCCTACGGCAAGTTAAAAAGGTGCATGGATGGACTTTCCTGTACATGTTAATAATCAACATAATCAATAGAAATTGGAAATTTCACGAATTGTGATGATAGATACTAGTTATGTTTGACAGGAAGTTTAAATTCTATAAAAATCAGTGTTTCATCCCTATCATCCACATTAAATGCATTAATGTGGATGATTAATTATCCTATTATACATTAGGATTAATTCAATATTTTTAACTAACTGTAGGGTAAGTTATTGTAATCATTTAAAAATCAAAATTGAAAATTTTTGCATAACTTTACATTTCAGAGGTTCTGAATATTTTGGCATAAGAAAAAATGGATGTGTGTGTGTATGAGTATGCATTTTTTTAATTTTGCTTTGCGAAGGAAATGCATTATGAATCCCAGACTGGGTCTTTTGTCTGTTTGTCGGACTCAATACCGCCTGGGTATAAAACTGACTAAAACCTCTGCTTTGCCTTTGAGTCTGGTCCCTTCAGAAACTGCTGTTGGGCATTACTTAGTGGGGGGAGGAACTAGAATGTTACAAATCTTGCACTGAAATCACCCTTATCTAAAATGAGCAAAGTCCCATTTGATTGTGTGTATGTGGGGATACAATTTTTAACCTCCCATAGGGTAAGTTGAAATGAATAAATTTAACTTTGCAATTTATTTTAAATAATTCTTAGAATGAATAAGGATCTTATTTCATATTTCTAACTCAGCTTGATCAAGTTTTGTATATTTACTTTTTATATAAACACTAGCAAACCCGACGAACTCCGCCACCAGATGGTTTCGTGAGAAAGACGAAGAAATTTTTTGTTTGTTTTATATTTGAAAAGGAAAAATTTGATTTTATTATACAACAGTAATGAATTCATTTCGATTACAAAAATGAAGTCTTTTTTAGTTGAACTTCTCTAAGTAAATGAAAGTGAATCCGCAAATTATCCGTTTCATTGAAGTGCTCTTTGGTAAACCACATTTTTTGTTTTTTGGTCTGTCGTTAACACAAACAAAGCGGATAGTTTTCCAACTCGTGAACAGGCAACATATCACTGCCCGTGTGAAAAACTATGATTTTCTAAATAATCTATTTGAAATTCATCCCGTAAACACTAAGCGATTGGCCTTGCGACTTGTTAATTGTCATTGCGAACACAAGGCGAACTGGAAATTGCAATCGTTTGAAGTCAAAAGGAAGACCAGTCGGAATCATTGGTATGTCACCAATTCGCCAGCAATTTTTGATTAAATGGTGAAATTCAGTGCGTGTACATCATTATTCCTTGCGGCAAGAATTGCTCGTTGACTTAACCAAGCATAATTCTGATAATTCTCACTAATGTCATTACTCGAATTTTTAATTAGGATGCGTTAAGTTACAGCAGCTTGTATTAAGGCACTATGTCATGCACAACTAACTTTCTTAGCTATTAACCTTGAGGAGCCCGAGACCTTTCCAACGAATGCAAAATTGTCCAAATCGGTTTGTGCGTTCTGGAGTTATTTCGTCAGGAAGGAAAATCCGACTTATTTTTATATATATATATAGAAGATATATGAAAGTTATTGTCCAATTTATAAGCTCTTATATTTTGTCTATAAAATAAGAATAATGAAAGTTACATTATAATATATTTGAAAACATTTAATATTCCTGGAATATTTTATTGCGGTACTGGAAGTTCTAGCAATTTGCCTTAAAGCACAATGCCTTGCACTACTGAAATAAAAATTAGGCTTTAAAAATATAACATAACCAATGGCAGGGATTTTGAAATTGACAGAGGCACAAAACTAATGTTTTTTTGTTTTTTATACATGTCTAAATTTAGTGGTTTTATTTAAATTTTTTATGTAAATTAATTTATTAAATAAGTATGTCAAAATCAAATTCTAGTGTCACATTCTTACATCCTAAAAAATGTCTTTGCACTACAACCAAATCAAAGCCTAAAAAATCAAAACGTAATCGTACTAAAAAACATCAAGAAATCCTCCAAGAGGTTCCTTTATTGATAAAACCTCACAACCACCATTGCCAACTTGAAGAAAAGTGTTCGAAGGCCTCTTTTTTGCCACATGACTCCCAAAGTTTGCTTCTGTGCATAGCAGCTTTGTGTTTTTCCAAAATACGGCCAGCAAGTACTTGGAGTGAAAAAACTATTAGTCGAACTTTGCTCAAAAGTGCCGAGAGGTTGAGGAGACAATTATTTATGAATGGCCGTGTTCTTGTGCCTGCCTTGGAAAATATTCCAGGTAGGGAAAAAATAGGTGTAGTAATGGACCGATTCTCCCGCACAACAGACCAATGTTATGGCAAGCCTATGTTGTGAAGAACTTTCCATACTAAATTTGACAAAAGCCATGTGGTTGCTGTGCAGTCAGGCGTTCTTCTCAGGTTGTCAGATAGAAAACCTAACTTAGAAACCGCACAAATGTCACAAAAACGATCTTGGATAATAGGATCTTCCTGACTCAGCTTCATAACACACGAGTGACGTTGCTGTTTATGTGCGAAACGTCTGAATGTATAGCAAATCCATGACATTTTGACAGTATTCAGTATGATTCAGTGGCATATGGTATGGAAGTTGGAGCGTAACATGGCCTTGTCATAACGTTGGTCTGTTGAGTTGCGGAATCGGCTCATTAGATTAACTTAATCATTGAGAAATCAATATATTAATTTGTGCCTGCTTTATGTGATGTGATTGCTATATATTTTAACCTATACTTTTTAAAGTAAAACTTTTTTAGGCGCGACTAGGGTAAATGCTCGTCATTCGCTCTTGATGAGATCATTTCTATGCGGGCCGAATGTGATTAGTAGTAGATATTATAGCTGTTTAAAGAATGAAATTATATCGGCAGCGAAAAAGTAAAAACACAAGCAGTCCATGAATGTATGTTATTTTTAATTACATGAAGTTCTTCAAACACAATTATCACATGACGAGTGAAGTTGCGAAAACAATATTTGTTTAAGCGTTGTTTAACATAATCCACTGTGTGAACCAATATTACAGAATTTGTTAATCAACATTTACTTCATTTTTCTAGTGAAGGTTTATTTCTAAATGCTAATTACAATGACAAACCGATCATGTCATATTTGAAGTATGACTTTAATTACATTTTTTTTCAAATATTATACATATTTTTAATGCTATTATAAATATATAATTTATAATTTATCATTATATAAATGTGTATAATGGTTGACACTAATAAATGTGTGCATCACGAGTGTTACCACATTACTAATAAGCATTATTCAAAATTGTTATATGATGTATTTATTTTCACTTAAAACCTATCTGTTTAGTAGCAAATAAGTTTTACTTCAATTGCGTGTGAACCTTACTCGCACTCTTTTTTTTGAGAGGGCAACCCAGCGGTCATCTACAATTTCTTTATGTACTGCAGAGGTAGACCATATATTAGATATTGTGACGAATTGAAAGGGGTTGACCCCCCTTTCTGGAGTATTGCAATGGCTGCCTATTATTACATTTTAGCATTGCACTCCCCATTACGAAAGGGTTTACTTAATTCGACTTCTATGAATACCCTATAATTACCTGTGGAGATAACTACACGAATGAAACGGAATGTACATTTAACGGAATTTAATATGCCTGAGGATTACAGGTGTGATGGCATGACTGCATCTAAGTACAGTCATGTCCTATGTCTAAACTTTAATGTACTAAATCATCTTTAATTATGAGCTAATTAACAAACTGACGTAGTAACGGAGGGAATAGCTACTAAACAATACAATCTGACCTTTGCTGGAACAGGTTTTCCTCCCCTGGCACAACACACACACACACACCACTATACACTAAGGGCTCGCGCCTGGACCCGACCGACCTCCTCGGAGGATGTTACATTTGTTAAAGACCACTTTAAGGACCTTATATTGCAGGAACCCTAGGGATTGTTCAAGTATTACGTAATCAGATTTATTACAATTATTTACCTCCTCCATCCCCCTTGTCAGCAAAAGTAAGCAAAGCTCTTACCCCTTACCCCCATGCTTACGTAAACATTTTGCAATTAATGTAAAAAAAATAAAAATACTACCTATGACGTAATCATCATCCAGACTACCCCGCCCCCCATGTCAACCCAAAATAAGCAAATCAACAACCCCCCGCCCCCCTATAGTGCTTACGTAATACTTGAACGGCCTACTAGTAGAGGTGGATGGGCGATGCATTCTGCACTGAGGGTTGTGTAACCCTTCGGCGACAATGCCTATTGGCGTTACAATATGTATATCGAATACTATTGGTGTATATTTGTTGCACCAAAGCCAACAATAGTCGATTTGCACTTGAGATGTATGACCTTAAGTAGAAATTTGATATCACACTGCTCGATATTCAGCTAACCCTGGTTGGAATCGAACTCGGGGCTAGTTTGCGTTAGCTTCAGGTTATAGATATAAAATATGATACGTAAAAATAGTCTTTAGGGGTGAAAATAGTGTTTAGAACTGCTTTTTCTATGTGCTGTGTTTGCTTTACATTCTAACCTATTATTTTTTTATGTAAATGGTCTTTAGGGGGCTGCATTATATATTCTACCAGTATCCTTACAGATCATGAACTCTATTGCTATTCAAATTCAAAGTTTCATTAATTACGAAAACATGGTTCGCGCCTAATCGTTTTATTAAATTTTTGATGGTTTTATTAAATTGCAAAGATATTTCTCAAAATACCTAATTAAATTTAAATACCTGATTTAATTACTGAATATTCAATAATTCTTTTCTCCCTTTTCAGGCCACATTCGAGTTGGTAAATGCTTTATGCAGATCAGGATCTTTGGTTACGTCTCTGAGGGCATCATCAGGAAGAATGTCAAAAAACCTGAACTCCTGAGTTTGGATCAAGGTTTGAAACATTTATTTGCCAATAAAAGCAATTCCAAATATCTTTTGAGATGCAATAAAAAGACGAGTGCTGTCTGGGAAGAGAATGGAGAGTTTTATTTGTTCCAACTATTTCCCAGGTAATAGAAGATTTTTTTTTATTATTTAGGGACCGATTCTATCGCATAACAGACAAATGTTATGGCTAGGCCATGTTGCGGTCCAACTTCCTTACATTATAGTACTGAATTATACTGAAAACTGTCAAAATGTTATGTATTTGCTGTGCATCTAGGCGTTTTACACATAAACTGCAACGTCACTTGTATGTTATGAAGTTGGGTCATAAAAACCGTGTTATATAAAATCGTGTTTTTGATATTGTGCGGTTTCTGGGTTAGGTTTCCTATCTGACAACCTGAGGAATACGCCTGTATGCACAGCAACCATATGATTTTTGTCAAATTTAGTATAGAAAGTTCTTCATAACATTAACATTTTGAACATCGGTTCAAAAACATAAAATAACCAAATAGGATTTTCTGCTTGTGATGTTAATGCTGAACTCCTACACGATTCCGTTCCTTAATGTCACAATTTCCTTTTTCCAGTTGCACCAATGAAAAACCCACAGTATCCCTCCAAAAACACTTCAGCGTCATATCTTTAGTGAAAACCTTCATAAAGCGTCATTTTTCCAAAAAGAATCACGACAGCATATGGCTTGTGCATGCATTTGAAACCAAACGTGTATATTTTCAAGAAAACAAAACCAAAAAAATCAGGAATAAAGAAAAGATCACGATGGAAGCTTTTAAGGAGGTTTCTCCGCGTCCACGTAATACTGTAAATATAAATATCAACATAAATAAAAAGTCACCTACAAAAAATCAAACATGGTCAAAGATTTTATCAACTGGTGTGGAAACAGGTACACAATGTGATTGTAACCACCAGCAAGACGCAGTAAAGGACATCAGGTCGTACTTATGTGATTATAATGATGACCTGGTCGTTAATTTTGACGAATCAGTATCGACTGTTGATTTAAATATGCTGTCACCTTTGACATCTACTATTATAAAAAACCACGGTCAAGACACTGGATCTGCAAATTATCCTGTCATTAGTGAAATTTTAGAAGTTGATAACAACTTACCACTTGTGCCTTATGAATTTACCCAACAACTAGCCTTTAAACATAATTTACCAATACATATTGGAGATTATATTGCAAACCAAATATATAATAAAAATTCTTTAATTCATACCAAAAACGTGGTAGCATCTGATAATACCATCGTAGGACCTGATGGTACTTTAATATACAATAACATTTCGACCACAAACTCTAATCCTGGTGGAGTAACAACCAAAAAGTCTTTTACTACTTCACAATCTGATCATAAATCAATGGTTGAACGTATTTTAGAGAGTATCATCGAGGGTAGTAGTACTAATGCTGATGTTTTGGATCAAAAACAGCAAAGATTTTCAGGTCCACGATCCAACGATAAGATACATGCACAATCAAGTGATGGTGAGGGAATTGCTTCTAATATAAATCTTGTATTTAAGGATCAAGATGCTTTATCACAAATCAAAAACTCGATGAGTAATATTGGATCTACAAGCGAATCTGTGAACAGCATTGGTACTCACAATATTATAAATGGTAAATCTTTTACGACTTCTCAATCTGATAGTAGATCAATGGCTAAACGCATTTTGGAAAGTATAATTGATACCAGTAGTACTAATGGTGATGTTTTGGATCGAATGCACCAAAGATCTTTAGTTGCATCATCCACCGACAAGCAAATAAATACAGATGGTGATAAAGGTAGTAGTTTTAGAATGAATGTTGTGCCCAAGGATAAAAACTATAAAGCTCGAAGCCTAAATATGGACAATGTTGATTCAACCAACATTACATCCAAACAGAACTCTATATTCCTTGCTAACCCTTCGACAACTTCTCAACAAAAGCAACAAACCAAAAAAAGTATTTCTTCTTCTGACCAGCATTTACAACAGTCCCTTCAAAATCCTGCCAATGATGACAACCATCAAGTGGATTTCAGTGAGTCAAGTTTGTCAACTTATTCGACACAATTAGGTTTGAATCTTGGATTGCTTGACAGAAAAGCGAGTGATGAAGCTGTTGCCTTACATGCTCAAGTAGCAAAATTTTGGCTGGGATAAATTCATATGTACATGAAGATTATTTATCTAATAATGTAGTTTTTGATTAATTTTTTTTGTGTAAATGTGAATAAATTAAAAGTCAATTGTCAATTTGAGCTGACAAAGAAATGCAAAAGATATCAATTTTTGCTAAGGGGGCGTCCATTAATCACGTGAGCAAGTTTTTAAGGATTTTTAGACCCCCTTCCCCCCTTGGTGATATTTGGTGATATTTAAAATTACCCCCTCTCCTCCACCAAACATTACGTGTATTTTTAGTTACGTGAAAAAACTGTAATATTTTTTATTTCTTTTTATAATACACGTGATATCTTGCTATATCCCTCCCTCCCCTACGTGATATTTCGTGATTTTTTGTCAAACCCACCCCCTCCCCCTAAAAACGTCACGTGATTAATGGACGCCCCCTAAAATAATTATATAGTTATGAGAAAATATATATATAATTAGGTATATAGGTAGTACTGCCCTAGGGCAGGTCCAAGGACTGAGCTAAACTCCAACTCGATTCAGGGCAAAATAATGAGAGAGATTGCCATTTTACTTCGCAGTGCCCGAAATGTATCTATTTTTTCAATTGAAAATAGATATCGCTGCTGCACGGTACCAGGTTGTTTGAGCAGAGGCTTGTACTCGCGTCCCTATTAGGTATATTAGTAACTTTATATATATTATATATACCTAATCAGCTATTACTAACTAGGTATATAGATAATTTGGTTTATAAATAGTACATAAATGCTTATCTATTACAATTTTTATTCAGTTTAATTTTTAAAGAAAAAAATAGGGAATGATATAATTATTAAAATTACCAATTTATTTTATCTATTTATTAATTCATCTATTCAAACATGCGATTAACGATGATCCAGCTTACGTTATTGCATGAAGTTCCTGATAAACCACTAAAGTTAATTCCACGTAACTCAGAAGAAACTAATGATTACGTTAATAAAACCTCCTTGTAGAATTTATGTTAAAAGTTTATGTGAATAATAATACAACCGCTTATGCAGAAGGATGAAAACGGACTGACTGATTATATATTCTTTAACTAATCACATGCATTACAAATATTATTAACAAATACTTGTTTTACACAAAACAGAAGAGAAACATATATACATAAACAGAGTAGACATATAGAGCGTTTAGTATCAAACTTCAACAGTTGTTACGTATATTTATAATTGTCAGTCGTCTTTGACGTAGGTACTTCGTATTTATTTGTTACGTATCATCTACGTTACATGCGTTTATTTTTTACATTTACATTTCATCTATTTATTTATTTATCTATTCATTAATATGCAATCATCGATGGCTCGGCAAACCACTAAAGTTAATTCACGTAACTCAGAAGAAACTAATAAAACCTCGTTGTTACGTAAAGTTATGATTGCATTCGACGTAAATACTTTGTATTTATTTGTTACGTATCATTTACGTTACATGTGTTACATTAAAGATATGAAAGATGCAAATATTCACTATAAAAATTGGCAAATTTATTTTATGACAGCTGTCAAGATAAATATAAGGTTTGCACATGTGTATCTTCTGAAGTTCAAGTTGTTTTATTTATCAATGTTAATTGTTTAACACGATTAATATATAATTAGTTTTATAAATTGTTTGAATGATGAGTTGCAAAAATATTTAAAATATAATCAAATACATAAAACTGAGTATATATAATATATTAATATGTATGTACAATTATTTTATATTTATTTATATAATATAAATAAATTAACTGATCCTACTTCATCATTGTTTTATTATAGCAATAATAATAACTAGTGATTCTTATAACACGGTTACGATTATATTTCAACTTGACTGTTTTTTTCTGTTTGTGTATATATTTCCAATAGTGTATGCAGATTTCTAAACAAAAAACTACACAAGAAATTGCACAGCTAACCAGAAAATACCAGAAAATAAAGAATAGTTCCCTCATTGTATAGACATCGACTATATCATCATCGTCTTTTAAATATTCATCATTTTTGCGTTTTGCATAATTTAAATAATCATCCGACCACTTCGGCATCAAACCAAATTCCTTAATTTTCATATAGATATATATCATCGAATTTTGGTTTATAAGGTGATGATACAGGTATCAGATGCGAAGAGTACCTGGACGGTGGTCCACTTTCTAAAACGTGCAAATCTTCTCTGTATTTAGATTTCAACTTTTGATAATGAGCTATAATAATGTTCGTCATATAAACAGCATCTTTATATTTAGCAATATGTTCTATAGCTTCCTTGGATGATCTTATGGTAATTTGTCTTCGAAACAAATCCTTGTAATAATCAGGTGCTGCATCCGATTCTGACAGTTCTTTCAAAATATTGTCGGTAAATGAAAATGTAAATATTTTCATATTGTTGTCTTTTAAATTGCGCATTCTTTGCAAATTTGTGGAGACTCTGCCACCGGTCAGGTGTTCCACCATGGTGGCAGCGTAGATGAAACCGTTTATCATCGAAAACAGTGTCCACCCTATAAATAGGAATCGAGCGTAACCAGGTTTAATCACAGGTTGGGAAACATTCATGGAGTTGCCGAAGGTTAACAATAACACTTGTATAAAACTATATTGTCTCTTATAAACACGTAGAAAAACTAAAAGTTTTTGAATGTACAACCAGGTACACAAAACCGAGACATACACACCGGTCCATAATAAATAGAACTCGATGCTGAAAATACTGAAAAATGTGACGACAAATCTTGGTGGATTATTAGGAGTTAAGAATGCAAACTTGTATTCATCTATAGGAGCTATAAACTCTGCTTGTTTCAATCCATAATCCATAATAAGACGCATGTTTCCACAAATATCAGTTTCGCCATTGTCAACATCCCAAAGACACTTTCCAACATTTCCATATTTAAGAATAATTTCGTTTTCGCCAGCTTTTGGTTCGTGATAAATTGGTCGGAAATTCATAGTATGTACTAAATTGTGTATAATACTTCCATCAGGTCCATAAAATCTGTACAAAGTACCGTTTGGGTGATATATAGGATAAGCAGTACCTGATGCAGGCAACATACAGATTCTTAAAGGATATTGTTTGACATCTTCTAAACGATTACTCATGTTTGCAATAATTTTTTCGGCAAAACTGTCGTTGTCCTCCATTCTGAACTCGTGCACAATTCCTCGTTCTGTGCCATTATTAATTAGGGCAAAAGGATCATAAAATGACATCGTGAAGGACTCATTCGTGCCGATGTGATACTCATCCGAGAGTTTATCGAAATTATAGAAAATTACTACGTTCAGCATGTTGTATTTGTGCCAGCACATCTTTAAAATGCTATTTACAGACTCAGAGTCTGAGTCTGTAAATATTAATAATAATGCAGTTGTTTGATCGACTTCTGAAATGTATTTTATGCGTATTTCCATATTATTTGTTGATTCTGAGGCAAAAACTAATCCAAAAAAGGTACGATTTTTGAAAGCTTCACTTTTCACGGGCGGAAACGTATCGTTTCTGAAATTATATATTTATATATAATAATAAATAGTAGTCTGCCCGAATTATATATATATATATATATATATATATATATATATATAATTATTATTTTAAACTAACCCATCTTTTTCAAAATAGTACACTGGCAAAAACTTTGTTTCGAAATTGCATTTGTAAATTTCATCAGTAAAAGGCGCGGAATTATCAATCGTTGCCAAAATGACTACATCGTGTTTATCCTGTTGTTAAATAATGTAATAAATATTTTTATATCGAAACATCCTTAATATATATATAAAACTATAACTATCTAGAACATTAACCTAGTACGAAAGGTTTGACACTCTGCTAAATACTCGCGCGCCTCTATGAGCGCCTTTAACAATTATTAAACGTGTAGAAAGAAAAAAGACAGATGTTACTTAAGATTTTTATGCATGCATTTATCATTATCTATGACAATATCTACTATTTATATATAGATAAACCACAATTATCTGGAACATAACTAAGTAAACATAAAATGATCAGGAATATAAAGTTAGAACAAGAGGTTTAACACTCTGCTAAACATAGTGTCCATAGATAAATAAATAAGATAAATAAAAAAAAAAAAATAAGAAAAAAGATAGTGTGTATTGCAATAAGCAAAGACCACCACCTTGCACTACACGGACTGCTAGTCCTTATATGTTCCATTATATAAAGTGTCAGAAGATAGAAGGGGACTGTGACGTCACTTAGTGAACAAGCGTTGCCGACAATCGTGAAACACTCCTAATTAATTAAATGTATAATTATATTATGATATTTTATATATAATGTGATATGTAATATCTACTATTGTTTATGCAAATCAAGCATAAAATATTTACTTTAAGAAAAGTTACATGACATAACACATATGACATTTAATCAATCGGGAGTGTTTCACGATTGTCGGCAACGCTCCTTCACACAGTGACTTAACAGTTCTTTTTTATCTTTTGACACTCATTTTCACGCTAGACGCTCGACTAGCAGTCCATATACTTAATCTAAAACACCAACATTATGTTGTTTTTGTCCAAATCCATCCATTTTCGGGACATAAATAAAGATGAACAAAGTATTAAGACATATATCAAAATAAAAAACGATATTTTTCAATAAAAAAGTTAATTAAAGCAAAACAAAAAGTGTCAAAATGCACTGAAACTTGGTATATCAATATTTTTTTAATGTACATCTATTGACCTTCTCAACTTCCCTTAGGATAAGCTATTGTAATTGTTCAGAAATCGAAAGTGAAAATTTTTGCATATCTTAACGTTTCATAAGTTTCTGAACATGTACGCATATCTCAGAATAGATGGATGTGTGTGTGTGTCTGTGTTTCGACGTATTGGGGAGTACTGCTCAACCGATTTGAATGATTCAAAAACCAGTCTATTCCTATTAAGGGGGTATTCTAGTGTAGAGCGATGAAGTTTAGGTCATTTTTAAAGTGTCGTAAAAGAAAGCAATGAATGTTTTTCATTTTTTATCCCTTGTTTATTAATATTATTAAATGTAAAACAAATATTAAAAAAAAAAACTGAAAATTGGAGAAACTGGCAGCTGATGAAGTGGGGGGTCAATTTTGTTTACAAATTGGCGACTGTTTGAAAAAAGTGTCTTTTTTACTGTTTTTTGCGTTTCTAGATTTTTTTAAATATAGTAAAAATTGGAATTTGGGGATGATGCTAGTTTGGGCTACAGATAGGTCTATAAACAAGACTCTGAACATTTCAAGTGAATCCTTCGAGTAGAACACGAGAAATTGTGTCAACAGTACTGAAAACTCTGTTTTGAGAAAAACGCATCTAAAGTTTTGCGTGAAGTTTTTTTGCTGTCAGTGTCATAAAATATGTTATACTGATTTTATTTAATCTGCCATTACTGCTTTATGCATCGGACTTTCTTCTACTTCGAAAAAACTATTTTCTGCATTTCTCTCTTCTAATCGAAAAGTTCTAGCCGCCTTTAAAGCGTTGGATGTACGTATTTCAGATCGTTCAATCTGGGCATTGTCTTGTCTTACCGCAAATGAAGGAGTTTCTGGCCCAATTTGCATTACCATAAGGGTCATCATTTTTAAAATTGGAAGAAACATCCATTGAACATGCAAAAAGCAATAAATGTTCCTTTTCAAATACCCGAGATAGGATATGAATATGTTTCGGCGCGAAAATCCAAATTATTAATGAGTTTAGAGATTCTAAATTAGCATAATGCCTTTTGTCCGATTAGACCATGCCAAACCAGTTTGGAGACCGGAGTAAAATGCCTATGTCTCCGAAAATAATTCAAATTTTCGAAAACCTTCTCGTACCCATATTCTTAGATAGTTAAACTTTGAAAATATTAAATAAAAAAAAATCGACTTTTTTGAATTTCTACTCTAGAATATCCATAGGGTGAAATTAGTTTTTGGTAAAGGTTGATCCAGCCGTTTCCGAGATATAAAGCAAAGAGTGCAGAAAATAGACATTAATTTTTTCAGAGAATAGGGCAACCAATTTGAATGACTCAAAAAACATTCAATTCCTATTGATGAGAAAAAGAGGAGATTAGTCTTTGGCAGAGACAGACCCAAGACAAAAATGAATCAAATTTTATTTGCGATCAGGCGTATTTTACACGAAGATACTGTTATTGTAACATTCTTCCTTGTTTGTTAATATGTAAAATGCGCCTGATCACACTGCAAATAGATAGACATTTTCACAGTTTTCGCTACCAAGAAACGAGCATAAGAAAGCGTTGCTATGACAACGCTATGTTTTGAGGCAGAATCGTCCCATTAATAAATTAATTATTAAAAAATGTAGAAAATTTAAATATAAATTGTGTAGAAGGTTAGGATTTGATCTTACGTTAACGATTTTGGAAGAGTTCGTAAACATAAGGTAACTTTAAGCGAGAAGTGCAAATTTCTAGGTATAATTTATTTGGATTATAATTGAAAGAATTTGGATTTTCAACAGAATATTGAACCAAGGTGTTTTTGAGGTTCCTTTATTTGTCGTGAAAGATATTCAATTCATGCTGTCTGATCATTTTTTAGAAGTGTTATGAAAATTGTCGGATAAATTGTTAAGAGCAATGATTACTAACTACTATTTACATTTCTTGATATATAATTAATGAGCTTGTATCGCGTTATAATTATAATAATAGTATCATACAAAAAACTAAAAATATTCCTTTATGACTAATATTTTTCCGTTTACGAAATTATGAGTAAATTAACTATTTGTATTAATACTCTATTTACAAATCGGGTGCGTAAATATAAAATTAGACTGTTTCGTATCAATTATAAGATGGCGTGATTTTTTTATGTTATACGATACTATTAATATAATTGTAACGTGACACTTGCTCATTAAGCTAATGTCATAATGATATTCTATTATAACAATTCTATTCGTGTGTAAATCAATAATAATGATTTGTAATGATTATTTTTGATCAACGAGTGTATTTAAAAAAAAAAACGAAACTGCTGGACCTGCCTTTTGCAAAAGTTGTAGGATACCCTGTTCTTAATTTTTAACTTCCCGCAGGAGTAATGCGCCAAAAAATTGAATATTTTTGCATATCTTTATGTTTGAACATTGTGGCATACTTTAGAAAAAATGGATGAATGTATGTATGTGTGTGTGTGCGTATGTATAAATACAATTTTTCGTCCACATTTTCGGAAGCACGGATCAACCGATTTGATTGATTCGAAAAACATTTTACTTGTAATGACGTGCTGATTAGTTTTTGCCAAAGACAGGACCAACTGTTTTTGAGATACGGAAAAAGAGTGGAAAAAATCGAAATTAAATTCAAATTCAAATCGAATGCATCGTTCTCTTTCAAAAACTGTCATTTTTTGTACATTTAGCTCAGTATTTCTGAAACGACTAGATCTATCATTGCCAAAAACTAATCACCACTTCTCCCGATCATTACAAATTGAATGCTTTTCAATCATTCAAATCGGATGCTCCGTACTCTCAAAAACACAATTTCTACTTTCTGCACTCTTTGCTCCTTATCTCAGTAATGGCTGAACCTGCCTCTATCAAAAACTAATCAGCACGTCTCACTATCAATAGGAATCGAATGGTTTTTAAATTATTCAAACCGGTTGACCGCTGTTGCCGAAAATGTGGATGAAAAATAGTATCCATACATACATACACACATACACACAAATCCAATTTTTTAAGGCATGCCAAAATGTTCAGAAACTCTGAAACGTAAAGATATCCAAAAAATGTACTTTCCTTTTCATAATATTTTTTTACATAATTTTTCAATTTGTCTAAAAAATGTTTCACTAAAATTAAATTTAAAGCTTACTTTAAAGTATTTCCAAGCAAAATTCCAAAAAAGTCGTTCAGTTTTCGAACACAACTCGTAATGTTCTTCTCCCGCGACATTTTCCAAAATTTTCAACTCGTCACCACTCGTTATAAATTTAATAGAAAACATGTAGAATGTTATTAATAAAATCAAAAATTTAACTACCATCTCATCTCATTTTTATTTTTAATAAATATATTTATTTCCGGGTGCTTTCTAAAGTTCGAACTTGTAAAATGAATCAATAACAATCGACTTTTGTATTCATTTCGCGGTTGTTCAAATAAAAGTGTGATTAGAGGTGATTAATCCGAATGTAAATATGTGTGTAACGGACAATTATAATATGATAAATGATATATTGATAATTTGACTCCACCCTTGTTTAATAATGTAACAGACGATTGAAATGATAAGTCAATGATTTGTACTTCAACAGGGTCTACCTCTGTTTCTGTAGTAAATCTAAGTATAGTATGTTTGTTAATTTTTAACTTCACGTTTTTTCCATAAAAATAAAAATGTTTGCTTATTTTCACGTTTCAAAGGTTCTGAACATTTTGGCATACCTTAGAAAAAATGTATGTGTGTGTGTGTATGTGTGGATACGATTTGTTGTCGACGATTTTGAGTGTACGGATCAACCGACTTGGATGATTAAAAAAACAATCGATTCCTATGGATAGGAAGTCGATTAGTTTTTGACAAAGGCAGGTCCAGCCGTTTTGGAGATACGGAGCAAAAAGTTCAGAAATTATAAATCGAGTTTTTGAGAGGACGGAGAATCCGATTACAATGATTCAAATAGCATTCAAACTGTAATTACGGGGAGAAGTATTGATAATTTGTGGCGAAAGCAGGTTCAGCCATTTCGAAGATACAGAGCTAAATGCACAAAAAAATGGCAGTTTTTGAGAGAAGCATCCGATGTGAATGATTCATAAAGGTTTCTGCTTGTGTTGACGAAACGATTGATTTTGGAAAAAAGTACGGGAGGTTCCAGCAATTTGCTTTAAGGCACGATGCCGTTCACCACTAGTTTAATTTTTTAATGCGGGATTGCAAACTACATACAACATAAAACCCTCAATTTTTATCCTTCTACAATAAACATATTTAAAAAAATTTTATCCCGCTTGTTTTCTGATAAATAGATAAATATTTTGAGATAAAAATTCTGTGCTCATTTCAAATTTATATTTTTTGTAAAACAAAATTTTTATTTAAATAAACTTTCCGCAGAGTAAGTTATAGTAATCATCCAAAAATCGAAAATGAAAATGTTTGTATATCTTCACGTGTCAGAGGTTTCTGAACATTTTAGCCATATTTTAGCATACTTTAGAAATAATGGATGTGTGTGTATTTTGTGTGTATACAATTTTTTGTTCACAATTGCGGGTTCACGGATCAACCGATTTAAAATATTCAAATAACATTCAATTCCTACTGTTGGGGAAATGTGCTGATTGGTTTTCGGCAAAGGCAGGTCTAGCCGTTTTGGAGATATGAAGCAAAGAAAAGGAAAAGTTTTAGGAAAGGCAAAAGTGTTTTTATTTAAGAATTCCAGAAAAGAATTTTTTTTAATTTCTAAAAAATATGTTTTTTTCAGCTATAATTCTAAAACTCACTTATAGTCTTGAAACAAATAATTCTAAATATGCAATTCAATTTATATATTTCTTAGAAATATGAGATAAGGTCTGTTAACGCCTTACTCAACCCTGGTCTAATGGAATAATATTATTCTATTTTATCACCTTCATACAGGATAGCGATAATAAACCCTCATCCCTTATTATAGAGTTTCGAAATATTAAATAATCCCTCTCATTGTCATCCTGTCCCTAAATCTATCATTTTATCATTAATCCATTTTTCTAAGAACCTCTAATCACCTGTACCCGGTTCAATTCCACGTACCATGAAATCACCACTTAATACCTGATTGTTCGAAAATGTAATGGGATGTCGCTTGAACCCAAAAAACGAACCAATCAGAAAAATAACATAAAATTGTCAAATCTTTATAATTTAATAGTCTTAAATCAATCCTCAAAGGAGTAATGTCTCAAATTTCAACTAACTAACATCAGTATTAATTTAAACTTCAACTAAGTAACATATCATCTATAAATCTTAACATCGTATTATTTCATTTAAATATACAATAATTAAACTGCTCATCATCTTTTAATCGGTCTGATATAGCCATTATCTAAATATATCTGGTCCTTCGAAAATATAAATAAAGTGCAAGTGTATTTAATAGAGTTCGGCAGCATCTCGATGGATCACGAACTTCTATACATTTTTGTAATCTATCTTGTAACAACAAGGTCCTTCATTCTTATTTCGATAAATACGAATAATGAAAGTTACAGTATTTTTGATAGATTATGATAAACATAAATTTATTTAAAACTTTACGAATATTTCATTACGGTACGTGAAGTTCCAGCAATTTGTTTTAAGGCACGATGTCATACACCACTATTTAAATTTTTTGTTAATTCAAATATATAAAATCAAGTAGAGACGAAATAAAGTATAATTAATTACTAATACGTTCAGCAATACGAAGCTATCGGATTATCTAGTTTGCGATAAAAATATAATTGCTTTCATTATTATTTTTATACAAAATAATTATTAACAATTTTGCAGAAAATGTTATTAAATTTTTAATGTAGCATAGATTTTTCAACTTGTACATCTTTATCTCTCAATAAACTATTAACAACCTCTTCTAGAAGACTGCGCCAAGGCAAAGGTTGATCACTGTTAGACTTATAAGAAACATAATTAAGTTTATAATATAAATAAATCAATACGATGTACTTTATTCTTGTTTATTGTAGCAATAATAATATCCAATGATTCTTGTAACTCGATTGCAAGTGATACCCAGCTTAACTGTTTTCCGTTTGATCAAATAGTGCACGCTGATTTCTAAACAAAAAACCACACAAGATACCAGACAGCAGACCAGGAAATACCAAAAAATGAAAAATAGTTCTCTCATTGTATAAACATCGACTTCGTCATCTTCGTCTTTTAAATATTCATCGTTTTTTGCGTTTTGCATAATTTAAAGCATCATCCGACCATTTTGGCATCAAACCGAATTCCTTAATTTTCAAATAGATCTCATCGAATTTTGGTTTATAAGGTGATGTTACTGGTATCAAATGCGAAGAATACCTAGAGGGCGGACCGCTTTCTAAAACGTGCAAATCTTCTCTATATTTTGATCTTAACTTTTGATAATGAGCCATCATAATATTTGTCAAAAAAACTGCATCTTTATACTTAGCAATACGTTCTACAGCCTCATTAGATGATTTTATAGTTTGTAGTCTTCTGTACAGGTCTTTGTAATATTCAGGAGCTGCATCGGATTCTGCCAATTCTTTTAGAATTTCGTCAGAAAACATTAATATTTTCATGTCGTTGTCTTTTAAATCGCGCATTCTTTGCAAATTTGTGGAGACTTTGCCACCCGTCAGGTGCTCTATCATGGTGGCTGCGTAGATGAATCCATTTATCATCGAAAATAGTGCCCAGGCTATAAACAGGAATCGGGCGTAATCAGGTTTGATCACAGGTTGGGAAACATTCATGGAGTTGCCGAAGGTTAACAAGAACATCTGTATGAAATTATATTGCTTCTCAAAGGAACGAAGAAAAACTAAAAGTTAATATACACAAAACCGAAGAAAAACTAAAAGTTTTATACACAAAACCGAAACATACACACCGGTCCACAATAAATAGAACTCGATGCTGAAAATACTGAAGAAGGTGACGACAAATCTTGGTGGACTATTAGGAGTTAAGAATGCAAACATAAATTCATCTATAGGAGCTATAAACTCTGCTTTTTTCAATCCATAATCCGTAACAAGACGCATGTTTCCACAAATATCGGTTTCACCGTTGTCGACATCCCAAAGACATTTTCCAACATTTCCATACTTAAGAATGATTTCGTTTTTGCCAACTTTTGGATCGTGATAAATTGGTCGAAAATTCATAGTATGTACTAAATTGTGTATAATACTTCCATCACGCCCATAAAATCTGTACAAAGTACCGTTTGGGTGATACACTGGATCAGCAGTACCTAGTGAAGGTAGCATACAGATTCTTAAAGGATATTGTTTGACATCTTTTAAACGGTTATTTATCTTTGAAATAATTTCTTCGGTAAAACTGTCATTGTTCTCCATTCTGAACTCGTGCACAATTCCTCGTGCTGTGCCATTATTCATCAGGGTAAAGGGATCATAAAAGGACATTGTGAAAGACTCATTCATGCCAATTTGATACTCATCCGAAAGCTTATCAAAATTATAGAAAATTGCTACGTTCAGCATGTTGTATTTGTGCCAACATAATTTCAAAATACTCTCGACTTGTTCAGGGTCAATGTCTGTAAATATTAATAATAACGTAGTTGTCTGATCCACCTCCGACGTATATTTTATGCGCATTTCTACATTATTCATTGATTCTGAGACGATTATAAATCCAATAGTCGTACGATTTTTGAAAGCAGCACTTACAACTGGCGGAGGCGTATCATTTCTGAAAAAAAATATATATATTTATATATATACTAGATGACCGACAGTCGTTGTCCTGTACCCACATCTACATTTTTTAATATCCTATACTAATATAATAATAAAACAAATTTATTTCCAATAGCTCAATTTATTTTAATGCCAAGGGTTATCCAATAATTTTAGTCATACCATAGTAGATGTACATGAATGATTTTTTGTTTATTCACGACTAAAACATTGATTTTCCCAATTTATGACACAAAAATCGTCTTCCTTTGTGATTTATAGCATAAAATATACGTTAGGAAATTGAAATCTTTTAAAAGGTATAACATATTCAGAAAGAATTAATATATAGCATTTGCAGTATAGGTACAATATCACCTTGAATGTTTTTACCCAAAATAATTGCTTCAAAAATGTTGCCTATAATTTTTATAATTTCGTACCATATTTTAACTGGATTTTAGTAATTTTAATATCTAAATTACATTTTGCTCACGAATAATTCAATATACATTATTACTTAAGTTCATATTTGAAGTGAATTAATTTGTCAAATCCTGTTCACATGTGCTCTAGTCAATCTACGATAAACAAAATTATTGCAGTAAATAGAGAGGGAAAAAAGCGTGTGCTCTGCGATTTTTTTACTTTGCTCCATTTTGCTTGATATTTTGGAAATAGCCTGTTCTTAATCTTGTATACTATTTAAAGAATATGAATATACTATTTAAACGGCGAAAGGTTAAAAGGCTTGACAGATACTCTGGTTTACTGCCGCGCACTCTTTAAACAATTATAACTCTATCAATATTTGTGTAACAAAAAAATAATGAAAGCAATAATTAGTCAAAAAGAACCCTTGAATTTCAGAGATATAATAATGAGAAATTGGTTGTTTTTTTAATGGATTTTTTTCATGAAATCATTTGTTTTTGAAAATCGTTTTTTGACTAAACTAAAACTAAACTTATTGGTATTATGGACTACCAAAACTAAAGTTATGGTATTTTCTAGAACCCATCAAGATCTCTTAAACCAAGTTAATTGTAGATGGAATACGATTATTTTTAATTTTGGTGAAAATGGTACTCATAAACTATTTGATTCAAATGAAAAACACACTGTATGCGTCTATTATTGCATGATAGCTCACTTATTTACATGCAGAAATACTCATTTTAAAGCTTATTTGAGGAATAAAATCCAATTTTCATATCTAGTATAATATTGTTCCTAGAATACTATAAAACAGTGATTTATTAAGATATTAATTTATATAATTTTGGTCATTTCATTATTTTTAGCAAACAACGCTTTTAATTTTTCTTTAACGTTTAGTTAAAATATAATAATCTGTCAAATGAATTTTAATATAGGGTATGTAATTACATTGAACTGACATTTCACAACCGTGAGACGCATCCGCAGAGCTGCATCACTTGTCAGACGCATGTTGTCTCTATTTTATCATATTATTTCAATTTTTGACGCTTAATAATGTAGACATTACATTTTCCTTATTTATAATCATGAATTTATTATATTTTAATATTGCCTTAGCCTGTAAGTGAATAGAAATGTTTGGCACATGACAGTCTTCATTTGTTTTTAATGTCAAACTAAGCTTCAAATATTTTCAAGGTCAAACAATGATAAGCGTTTTTTTGTATTTTTTTCCTTTTATTTCTACAATCTAACTATATCTCTATGAATAAAAAAAAACTTAAAAAATTCATTAACAAACTTCAGAAAGGCTTAACAATATATGATATATATTACATACCCGCTTTTCTCATAATACAACATTGGCAAAAGTTTTGTTTCGAAACTGCATTTGTAAATTTCAGCAGTAAATGACGTAGAATTATCAATTGTTGACAAAACGCCTGCTTCGTGTTTATCCTGTGGTTAAATAATTCAATTATTATCGTTATATCAAAGAATTACTAATATTTTTACTTTTTATTTTAATTAAATTTAAATATGAATTATGTAGAAGGTCAGAATCTGATCTATCGTTAACGATGTTGGAACAGTTCGTAAACATAAGGTAACTTCAAGTAAAAATTGCAATTTCTCTGGTTGAAATATTTGGATTATAATCACAAGAGCTAGGATTTTCAACAAAATGTTGAAAGGTCCGTGGTGTTTTTGATAATTTTTGATGAATGATACTCAGTTCATGTTGCCTCATTCTCTTTTAGAAATGTTACATAGGAGCAATCGTTAATAACTACTATTTACATTTCTTGATATAGAGTTAATGGGCTTGTGTCGCGGTATAATTATAACAATAGTATCATACAAAAAACTAAAAATATTCCTATATGACTAATATTTTTCCGTTTATGAAATTATGAGTAAATTAACTATTTGTATTAATACTATATTCACAAATCGGGTCCTAAAATATTAAAATTAGAGACTGTTTCGTATCATTATAAGATGGCGTGATTTTTAACTTCCCGTAGGGTAAGTTATTGTCATGGTTCAAAAATCGAAATTGAAAATTTTTACATTTCTTCACGTTTTGAAGGTTTCTAAACATTTTGGCATACCCCAGAAATGGATGTGTGTAAAATTGTAAAATTGTAAATGTAAATTGATTGTAAAATTATTTATTTAAAGTATATAAGTGAGCTTTAAAACTTTAGCCAGAATTAAAATGAAATTATTTTTGACTAAAAAAAGAAAAACGGTAATATTTTTTTCCAAAAGCAATTGCTTCGTCTACACAAGCAGAAAGTTTTTCGAATCATCAAATCGGATGCTTAGTTCTCTCAAAAAACTGCCATTTTTGCACTATTAGCTCGGTATCTCGAAAACGACTGGACCTGCCTTTGCCAAAAACCTAATACAACTTCTCCCAATAATTACAAATTGAATATTTTTCGGATCATTCAAATCGTTCTCTCAAAACCTCGACTTTTATTTTCTGCGCTCTTTGCTCTTTTCGCTCTTCGTAAGGGCTTGACTTGCCTTTGCCAAAAACTAATTAGCACGTCTTCTTATCAATAGAAATCGAATGATTTTTGAATGGTTTAAATCTGTTGACCAGTGCCCCCGAAAACGTCGACGAAAAATTGTATCCATGCGTACATAAACACACACACACACATTCATTTTTTCTGAAGCATGCCATAATGTTCGGAAACTTCTGAAACGTGGAGATATTAAAAAAATGTACTTTCCTTGTTACAATATTTTTTTAACACTTCGACGAGCCTCATTTCTCAATTTGTCTAAAAAATATTCTGCTAAAATTAAATTTAAAACTCACTTTAAAGTATTTCCAAGCAAATTTCCAAAATAATCGTTCAGTTTTTGAACACAACTCGTATTTTTCTTCTCCGACGACATTTTCCAAAATTTTCAACTTGTCACCATTCGTTATAAATTTAATAGAAAACATGTAGAAAGTAATTAATAAAATTGAAAATTTAACTATCATCTCATCTCATTTTTATTTTTAACAAATACATTTATTTTCGGGTGCTTTCTAACACTCGGAATCAATAACAATCGACTTTTGTATTCATTTCGCGGTTGTTCAAATAAAAGTGTGATTAGAGGCGATTAATCCGAAAGTAATATGTGTGTAACGGACAATTATAATATGATAAATGATAAATGATTGATAAATTGACTCCACCCCTGTTCAATAATGTAATAGACGCCTGAAATGATAATGCCGTGATTTGTACTTCAACAGAGTCCACCTCTGTTAATAAGCCTAAGTTTAACTTATTTGTAAATTTTTGGATGAATTCTATTAATATTTTTTCATTTTTTTAAATTTTGAATATTTTTAAAATCCCAGTATGACTAAGTTTATTTAATTTTTTAGTGCAGAAATATAAACTATATCTATACCCACATTTAAAATTAATATATAATTCATAAAAAAAGCGTAAGCATATGACTTTTTAAAAGCTTCAATCATGTTTTTGGTGCTAATTAATTATGTAAAGTTGATTTTTTTGTGACACGCATAAATACCATGTATTTCCCAAGTCCGACAATACTGAAGAAACGAATCTTGGTTCTTCGTCCACAATATGCTTCCATTACGCCTTCATTTAAAAATTATGTATGATTCGTCTAAATATAAAATCAGACGTGTAAATCAGATAAGAAACATGTTTTTTTTTATTTGTAATAAACCATATAAAAAAGTTCTCCCATGAATTTTTCAAATCTTTTGAAAACAAATATTGTCCATTTTGAAAACATCTAAAAACAAGATTTTAATACTGCGCCACGATTTTTACCCCTCTGGCCGCGATTCATTTCTACTGGGGTACATACAGCATAAAGCCCTAAATTTTCACCCTCCAATTATCAACCGCTGGACCTGCTTTTGCCAAAAACTAATCAGCACGTCTTTTCATCAGAAATCAAATGTTTTTTCAATCATACCAATCGGTTGTAAAGCGTGCGCCCGAAATCGTGGACGAAAAAATATATCGAAACATGCTCATACACACAAATACACACTCATTTTTTTAAAAAAATACACTTCAAATTATTTCTGAATAAACTCTCAACTATCAACAACCATTATTTCCTGGAAGACTGCGCCAAGGCAGAGGTTGATCACTGTTAGACTTATAGACAACATAATAAAGTATATAATATGAATAAACTAACACGATTCACTTTATTGTTGTTTTATTGTCGCAATAATAATAACCAGTGATTTTTATAATTCGATTACTAGTATTATTTGATTTTAACATTTTTCGTTTACACAAAAAGTGCACGCAGATCTCTAAACAAAATACTACACAAGATATTGCACAGCAGACCAGGAAATACCAGAAAATGAAAAATAGTTCTCTCATTGTATAAACATCGACTTCATCATCTTCATCTCTTAAATATTCATTATTTATGCGTTTTGCATAATTTAAAGCATCATCCGACCATTTTGGCATCAAACCGAATTCCTTAATTTTCATGTAGATCTCATCGAACTTTGGTTTATAAGGCGACGATACAGGTATCAGATGCGAAGAGTACCTAGATGGTGGACCACTGTCTAAAACATGCAAATCGTCTTTATATTTCGATGTTAATTTTCGATAATAAGCTGACATAATATTTGTCAAATAAACTGCATCTTTACGTTTAGCAACACGTTTCTACAGCATCTTCGGCAAATTTTATAGTAATTTGTCTTTTGTACAAGTCTTTGTAATAATCAGGAGCTGCATCGGATTCTGCCAAGTCTTTTAAAATGTTTTCAGACATAGATATGATAATATTTTCAGTCATCTTGTCTTTTAAATCGCGCATTCTTTGCAAATTCATAGAGACTCTGCCTCCTGTGAGGTGCTGCACCATGGTGGCAGCGTAGATAAAGCCGTTTATCATCGAAAACAAGGCCCAGGTTATGAACAAGATACGCGCATAACCTGGTTGATCACAGATTGGGAAACATTCATGGAGATGCCTATGGTTGATAATAACACACTCATAAGACTGTATTGTCTCTCACGAGCTTGCAGTAAAACCAAAGTTTTTGAATGTACAACCAGGTACACAGAACCAAGACATACACACCGGTCCATAACAAATAGAACTCTATGCTGAAAATACTGAAAAAGGTGACGACAAATCTTGGTGGATTATTGGGAGTTAAGAATGCAAACCTATACTCGTCTATAGGTGCTATGAACTCTGACTTGTTCAGTCCATAATCCATAATAAGACGCATGTTTCCACAAATATCAGTTTCGGCGTGTCAATATCCCAAAGACAATTTCCAATAGAGCCATATTTTAGAATCATTTCGTTTTCGCCAACTTTTGATTTATGATAAATCGGTCGAAAATTCATAGTTTGTACTAAATTATGTATAATACTTCCATCACGTCATAATATCTGTACAAAGTACCGTTTGGATGATAAATGGGGTCAGCTGTACCTGCTATTGGCATCATACATATTTTTAAAGGATATTGTTTGACATCTTTTAAACGACTACTCATCTTGTTAATAATTTCATCAACAAAAGTGTCGTTGTTTTTCATTCTGAAATCGTGTACAAATCCTCTTCGATTCCATCAAAAATGGTAAAGGGATTGTAGAAGGACAACGTGAACGACTCATTCATGCCAGCTTGGTACTCATTCGACAGTTTGTCAAAATTATAGAAAACTACTACGTTCAGCATGTTGTATTTGTACCAGCACATCTTTAATATGCTTTCGACTTGTTCAGAATCAGTGTCTGTAAATAATAATAATATGTAGTTGTCTGATCGACCTCGGACATGTATTCGATGCGTATTCCGTATCATTTGTTAATTCTGAAACAAATATTAATCCAAAAGTTGTACGATTCTTGAAAGGAGCGCTCACCACAGGCGGAAGTGTGTCGTTCCTGAAAAAATATATATATATATATATATATATATTTATATATATGACTTACTCGCGTTTTTTGAAATACTTTACTGGCAACAGTTTCATTTCGAAACTGCATTTGTAAATTTTATCAGCAAACGACGCGGAATTGTCATATGCTGCCAAAATGCCTGCATTGTGTTTATCCTGTTGTTAAAATAAATTTGTTAAACAAATATCCTTATATCGAAATATTGTTATCTACATTTAATATTTATTTAAACTACAACGGACAAATATTTAGAACATGCAAGTTGAGCAAATTTAGAAAAAGAAAACGCTATTTTTTAAAAATCTATTTTTAAAAATGCATAATTGTTACATCTAGTCTAACAGTTTTCTTGTCTTCCAGTCGACCTGACTATCTTTCTACCTCTCTATCTGTTTATCAGTTTACCTGTCAACCTGTTCATCACTCAACATGTTTGTCAGTCAACCAATTTACCGGTCCAATAATTTATCTATTCACCAGTTAACCTGTTCACCAAATTAACTGTACACCAATTTAACCGTCCACCAATACACCTGTCGCCTGCTGATCAGTCTACAAATTTCACCAATTTACCTGTCTACCAGTTTACCTGTCCTAACCAGTTTACCTGTCTAACAATTTACCTATCATACCAATTTACCAGACTACCAATTTACCTAGCAACCTGTATATCAATCTATCATTTTATCGGCCTACCAATTTACCTAACAACAAATTTATGTGTTGTTCCAATTTACATGTTATCCCGTTTTACATGTCTACCAATTAACATGTCAACTTGTTTATCTGTCTACATATTCGTCTCTCTATCAGTTGTCCCGTCAACCATTTTATATATCCTCCAATTATCTGTCCGCCAGTTTACATATCTACTAGTCAACTAGTATATCCTGTTTACCAGTCTATCTGTCAACCTGTTTATCAGTCTACCAATTTAAGTACACCAATTTTACCTGTTAAACAATTTACCTGTTCAACAATTTACCTTTCAACCTGTTAGTGAATCCACCATTTTATCTATCTACCAATTTACCTGTTTACGAATTTACCTGTCATCCCGTTTTACATGTCTACCAATTAATCTGTCATCCTGTTTATCTGTCTACATATTTGTCTATCTACCAGTTGTTCTGTTTACCATTTTATCACATATCCTCCAATTTATCTGTCCATCAGTTTACATATCTACTAATTTACCCGTCTAATTGTTTAACTATTTACTTGTTTACCAGTCTGCCAGTTTACCACTCAACCTCAGTCAGTCAACCAATTTACCAGTCTACTACTTTACCTGTACACCAGTTTATCAGTCCACCAAATTATCTGTCCGCCAATATACCTGTCCACCAATATACTTATCAATCTGTTTATAAATCCGCCATTTTACCTGCTTACCAATTACCTGCCTACCAATTTACCTGTTTACAATTTACATGTCAACCAATATGCCTGTTAAACTGTTTATCAGTCTACCAATTTCACCAATTTACATATTCAACAATATACCTGCCCACCAGTTTACCGTCCACCAATCATATTCAATAATTTATCTATCCACCAATTCACCTCTCTACCAATTCACCTGTTAACATGTTTTATAAATCCACTATGTCACCTGCCTACCAATTCATCTTCCAATTAATTTTCCTGTTTACCAATGTATATATCATTCTGTTTACATTTCAATCTGTTTATCTGTCTACATTTTTGCCTATCTACCAGTTGTTCTGTCTATCATTTTAACATTATCCTTCAATTTAACTGTCCACCAGTTGACCTATCTACCAATTTACCTGTTTAGCTGTTCATCTGTGTACGTATATATCTATCTACCTGTTAAATTAATACTATCGTTTACCTGTCTGTCAGTTTACCTGTCAACGTTTTTATCTGTCTACATATTCGCCTATCCACCAGTTGTCCTGTCTACCATTTTATATATCCTCCATGTATCTGTCCACCAGTTTACCTGTCTACCTGTTCATTTATCTACGTATATATCTAGCTTCTTGTATAACTATTTATCTGTTTACCTGTCTGCCAGTTTACCTGTCTACCAGTCCTCTAGTCTACCAATTATCAATTAATTAATAAAGATATAATCACTATAATATTTTTACAAAATAGGGGTTTGTGGTAGAAGGTTGAAAATTTAGAGTTATATGTGTTTTTATATACGAATAAAAAAAAATAAAAAAATAAAAATTGACCGAAAAAAATTTAAAAAAGAAGTATTAGGGGCAGCTAACTTCTACCACTTCAATCAAAATATCCGAAAACCTGTCCGGGGATTTACCTAACAATTTCCTAAATTTCACAATGATTGGGCGTATGGTGTATCAATGCATAACAATTACACACACACAGACATACATTTATTTTTATTTTTTTTTTAATTATATAGATTTATTCTTAAAATAAAAACCAAAACTCACTTTAAAGTATTCCAAGCAAATTTCCAAAAAAGTCGTTCAGTTTTCGAACACAACTCGTAATATTCTCCTCCGACGACATTTTCCAAAATTTTCAACTCGTCACCACTTGTTATAAATTAGTAGAAAACATGTAAAATATAATCGATAAAATTGAATTTAACTTTCATCTCATCTCATTTTATTTTTTATAAATATAGTTTCAGGTGCTTGGTAAATGTCAGAGGTGTAAAATGAATTATAATAATCGACTTTTGTTTTTATTTCATGTTACAACTGAAAGTGTGATTAGAGGTGATTAAATCCAAATAAATATATTATTTTGGTACACTAATGTATTTACTCTGTGTATTGTGATGGACAATTATAATATGATAAATGATGTTTGATAATTTGAATACATCCCCGTTCAATATTATAATAGACATTTGAAATAATAATTGGATGATTTGTAATTAGTCGCTGATTTTATTTTTGCGATTTATATGAAACATTTCTGAAACTTTTTTAGGCGCGACTATGGTGTAAATCTGTACAAATGCAACGGAAATAGCGTTACGGCCGAGTCGAGTGCCATGATTCGTCATTCGCTCTCGATGATATCATTTCTATACGGGTTGATTGTGATTGGTCGTCGTGTCGCTGAGTATGATTGCTTTGATTGTACAGTGAAAATAATTAAAAAAATGAAAGATCTGTGCTGTGTAAGAAAACATAAGTTTATTGAAGTAATTTGTATTGTTCGTGGTTACTATATATTTTTGAGGTTATTAAAATGAAAATTATTTTCATAATACAGTTATTACAGCAGCTCAAAGAATGAGACTGCATCGCTGATTGATGACAATCTTTGTATGCTATAATTATTATAAAATATATAATGAGGTTCAGATTATATAAATAAAATACATCTTTTTACTTTATTATTGTTTTATTATAGTAATAATAATAACCGTGATCCTTATAACTCGATTACTAGTGTTATTTGATTTAAATTTTTCGTTTGCACAAAAGTGCACGCAGATTTCTAAACAAAAAATTGCACATGAAATTGCACAGCATACATGAAATACCAGAAAATAAAAAATAGTTCTCTCATTG